>NW_019734988.1:281603-293111 GCF_002891405.2 Cryptotermes secundus
ATCCCCCTGCTTCATTCCACCAATTCCTCCACAATCACCCTCACCTATCATCTGTGGCTGGTACAATAGGCCAGAAGTGGCCGCAGTACAAGGGACTTAGTCCCACCCCACTAGCAATAAAAAAAATAATACACATATTCCATTCATATAAAATTTGTCCGTTCAAGTTCCGGTAATAGCAGTAGTTGTCTGTGGCTGGCAATTAAAATCAGTCTAAATTATTTAAGAAAAGTCGCTTTAAATATAATTCATCATTATCTTCATCACTGGCAAAACAACCCTTTGAGTCATAGCTTTCCTTAGGAGATTCTGCCAGACTGCTTCCGGTTTTCACTTCTTTGGATTTCGCAATAATATTTTTTTTTTACAGGGCAAAATCATCAGCCTTGCGTCGAACTCCAAACCTGGAGGACCAGGTCTCTGTATTTATGTGCCCCAGTGACAGTGTGGTCCAGTTATACCCAGGCACCGGGTTCCATTTTCGTCGCCTTCTACGACTCGCAGGCCTACAGTGGAGTTACTGTAGCCCGCCTCTGCACGGAGTTTAATATAATCCAAGCCATTACATAAAGAAAAGCAGTCTTGTCCATGGTTACCCATTCTCTGGCAGCACACACTTCGCGTCGCCATGATAATATTGAAACTCTGCAATTGTCCCTCTTTTGTGGTCAAGGCTATTATGTTATGTGAGTAGGGCAGTGATCATTTTAAAAAATGAATACCACATTAGTAAGGCATATATAAAAGGCCGCGCCATAGCTCAAGCGGTTAGTCGCTGGCTTCCCACTGCGGCAGCCCGGGTTCAATTCTGGGTCTGGTCAAGTAGGATTTGTGGTGGACAAAGTGACGCTAGAGCAGGTTTTTTCTGAGTACTTCGGTTTCCGATACCAATCTTCATTCCATCATCATAATCACCCGGGGTAGGCTACAATAGGCCAATCAGTGGCCGCCGTGCCGAGTGGACCCAGTTGGACTCCACCCCCCACTATACGAATTAAAAAAATAAAAATAGAAAGACATATTTAAACTATGGACTGCAATTCACTCAAGCTTGCAATGCGGCGTTTTTGGAAGACAGCACACCTAATACAATATAATCTAAGCTTAGTAGTAAAAAAGCCCGTTAGAATGGAACGGGGATCATTTGTTTCGACTCTTCATCCTTCATCATCGTTTCTCCTTTTCTTTGGCCCTTTCATGTATTTAACTCCTTCCCACATTTATCTGATAGAACGATGTATTTTCTTAGTCTTATCCTACATATGTGTGGATCTATACATCCACTCATTCGTACATCTTCATAGCGTAGTGTTAATTGGTTAAGCACAGGAACAACACTTTTCTTAACTGTCCCTACCCCCCTCTCCCTTTTGGCCCTGGCCTCTGATTTTCAGTTTCATGATAATTTTACAGACGATAAGACTCCTTGGATGAGTGATTAGCTCGCCGCAAGGCATCTACCTAAACACAAGACAACACCAACACAGAGTAAACGCATACACACACACGAAACATCCATGCCTTTTGTGGGATTCGAACCCAGGATCCCGGCTTCCCAGCGAGCGAAGACAGAACATGCCTTAGACCGCTTGGCTACCGTGACCGGCTACAGGTACAACTTTGCCTTAACCTTCATAAGACACAATTTAGAGCTTGCAGCAGTTGAGTGTGTTAGTGCGTGAAAACTACTGCTGGGTGACAATAACATAACGTACACACTTAGTCAAATAAGGCCTCCAATTTTGTTATTATTATTATTAATGCTGAATGCGCCGTAGTGAAGTTACTGAAAATCCTGTGGAGGCTAGTATAAATTGAGTTCAGAATGCAAGTTTTTTTTTATCATAATAACCAGGTTACTCAATATACGAGGCGCTAATGACCATAATTCAATGCACTGCAACAGCATGTGAAGAAGACTGACTAGCTAACATTAATTATTTAAACAAGTTAAGAACGTCAAAGTTGTTGCAGGTTCGGTTGAATTCATTACAGGTTAATACATAGTCTAGAATTCGCCTGGATATCTTGTCCCTCACTTGAAGCCTCACCATGCCTCAGCCAAGTGAGACGAACCTCGTAATTTGAATCAGTAGAATCCATCCTCCTACCCTCCAATTCTCTTAAAGTTGAAGCTATACCAGCTTTGTGAAGAAAGACATGTCGAATAAGTGGATCATTTTCAAATTCAGACCTAAACGGTGAGTAGTGAGCTTCACACTCCGGCCGCTTTACTTCCGAGGAAGCAGTCACCGTTGCCCTTTAGATAGGTGTCTGGGTAGGCCCCAGAATCTGTCTCCGCTCGGAATCGATCCCTGATTCCGCAGTCTTTCAGCCCGTAATGCTGTTAAAATACCGGCTCCTTCAGCTATGGTGAAGAGCCTTTCTTCATCAGAATATAAACTAACTTTGATTTACTACTTAATTAAATTCCATCAGCCAAGTTGCATCAACTACTCTTTAACATTTTAGTTCTGTTATTACGAAGGTAATCAATACCGATTAGAGAATCATAAGTAAGGAAATTGCTCTGGAGTTATTGAATCTTCATTTCCCTACAATACAGAAGACTGTTGTAATGTAGGCGGCATCCAAGTTTTGTGTTATCAAATAAAAGACTATGATAACAGTGGTTAAAGTGACCACAAAGCTCAGCCTAAGCTAAGACTTGTGTGTTGGGTGTCCATGTGTACTATTCTCAATTCTAATTAATTCCTTTGACAGTCTGAAAGGCAACCCAACATTCTTTTACTTTTAGTACAAGCCTATATTCAAGAGATACCGTAAAGGAGATTTAACTGCAGAAATATCAGAGTTAGTTATGGAAATCAGGATGCCAGAAAAAACAAAAGAACTACTCAAAGGCAGCAGTTCCAGGTTTGGTGTGATTTGTGTTCGCATTGTTTAGGTGCAATTTTAGAATTATGACGGTCAATTTTATTGAAGTCATTGAATTTCAAAGATGTTTTACAGCGTACTTCGCAAGTTGGGGATGATGAGTTGAAAAGAGAAGGATAATTAAAATATATTGGCTGCCAAAATATACAAGCAAAAACCATTGAAAGTTGAAGAAAGATTCTTTTCTTACGTTAGGTTTTGGGTCAGTTCCTTTACTTCTGTTTGGGTACAAAAAATACTATTGAAATTTCAGGACTACTGAAGAGAGTCTTTTAAATTTTAATGGGTTTCCTCATTTGTGGGTAAACCCAAAGGAAAAAATTACAAGCCCTTTATTTTTTTCTTAAATAAACTTCAGCACTTAGACCGCAGGTAGCTAAATGCAGATTCGTGTGAATGCCTGAAAGTTGCGTGACTTCCTGCCTTATAACTCTGGGGTCAGACATTTGCAGCCTTTCGTTTTTCTATATTTTCTATACATTCCTTTTATTCTCTTATTCTTCTTCCTTGCAAACTCCAAATTTTGACATAGAGATCTAAACCCATACTGCCATATTTGAAATTGACATTACGATTATGAAGGACAGCGTTTAACTTTTTGACATTAGTTATCAAAATTTGTAGTCGCTTGGTAGTAAGTTGTAAATCATTTCCCAGTTTTGTATAACTAACACTAATCAGTAACACGGGTAAGCATATTGGCAGATCAAGCGGCCTCCGTAGTCTAGGAGTAACGTTCCCACCTCATGACTCAAGGTACGCGGGTTCAAACCCGGCGGAGGTCGTGGAACTTTTAAGGGCGGAAAAATTCAGGGAACAAGTCCTCCGGGAGAGACTTTAAGCCGTGTGTCCCGTGTCGTAAATTTACGGCACGTAAAAGAACCTCATGTCTCTAGGATACCTCTGAGCTAAATTACAGGCCTTTTCCCGCCCAAGTAGTCTCCAATGCCTCTGCTGGATGGGGGAAGCATCAAGGTACCGGAGGCCGACCTCGTTGGCTCTCCGGGGGCTGATGGCACGCACCGTTACCGGTAGGGTATGGTGACAGTAGAAATTAAAAGGGGGACGCACAATGGACCAATAACTGGTCTAAGTGCATGGGGAAACCCACCCACTCCCATAATACATACATACATACATATTGGCAGATCACCGCATATTAGATATGGCGATGCTGGCGAATATATGTAGTGAATTTGACACATATTTCTATATTTCTTGACTGTGAGGTGCACGCCTCGTTTCATTTAAATTTTAGCTTGCATTGCCTAATTTATAAAAACAGACCGGTGCTTTGAATCATCACATACCCGCGTCTGTTCGTTGGTCTGTGTATCTATCAGAATCATCCATTCATGTGACATTTTATACAGAATGACATGAACATGAACTATTGGCAACCATGTACAAAATTTTCACGGTGTCATAATCTAGAAATCCACAGTCTTACGAATTATAAACTTGAATAGATATTCTGTATGAAGTATAATTCATATATTAAACATTACAAATATGAATATGACGATTGTACAGAAATTTGTGTATAGACTTGAAATATTTGAAGTGAATTGAATACATAGTCTACAGTCCACGTTCTGCACTGAAGTTCCCCACAATTCTTTTATTACTGCTGCAAAATTGTCTGGTTATCTTGCTGTATAGCTAAATTAGTGCATTCTAAAAGGGAGTGAGTTTAAACGTCACAAATTCTTCCAGTAATTTCTTGTAAGACTTGAGGTTTTCGCGGCGGTGACTATGAAGTATGCCGTCTTCTGGGATGTGGCGCCGTGTAGATCTTGTGTGCGGGTTGCAGCCACCTGCTCACGCTGGTTCCTCGTTCGCGGATTTTTCTACTCTGAAGATAGAGGCGATACGTTACTCCGAAACGTCAGTTCACACAATATCTACACGGAACCACATCCCAGAAGATGGCATTCTTCAGGAATTTTTTGTTCCGAGTAATATTTTGGCTTATGTGCTGTAGAGAGAGCGAAGAATGTGCTATCGCGTCCCCCACCAATTGTTTAAGTGCAGAATTTAGGACTTGATTAGGGATATTAATATATAAACAAATACATGTTAGATTTAAAGTGTTCGTGATATTGATTGTGTAGATAACTGTCTTCTGTGATGTGACACCGTGTAGTCTTTTAGAAATCTACAGATATCTCGCGGAAGTAGCCGTACGCATACTGCCTCGGATTCCCAAAGATTTGTATCCCTGTTGTAGATTTACCTGATAATGCCTCATAGTGTTTTATTTCATCATCGAAACAGACTTAGACATAATTTCAATTATCCATATTAATGTTAATAACATTTGCTAGGAATTTTAGCCACGTCACTTCGGAACAAAAGTAAAAAGCTTTGCGGACCTGCCTTTCCTCTTTCATCAATATGATCCTTGATGATGGAGAGAGATCAGATCTCCGAATCTTTGGACTTGCATAAGAATGATAGCTGGAGAAGCTATTATCATTTTTAGTCACTCTAAAATGTTTCAAGTCTTATAATATTGTGACGTGTTGCGCTCTAGAGGACACGTTATAATATTAACACTCTCAGTGCAATTGTATTTTAGTCGTGTTTAATGCGCTGCACATGGAAGTATCGCCTAACATGACGTTTAGTTTACTCCGAGGTGATCAATAGTTGAAGTCTTAAGAATATTTTTATATGTTTTCTTGTTATGAAACATGGATCACACATACATACGAGTACGAAAGTTTTACTTGTTTTTACTTTCCCGTATTTTTGTTTTGTTTTTTGCACACTTTACTTTAGAATTCGATGCTCTTGGAAGAGCAGACGACAGCACTTCCTGTCGGACGCTCAAACTGCTGACAGTGGTTGCCTGTTGATAACATCACACACAGTGGGGGCAGTTTTGCTCTACATTCGCGAAGAAATTAAGAGCAGAGGAAATCCGAGAAATGCTTTCTGTCATTCAGTTCAGTTGTTGTCTTCTCTCTAAAAACGTAAAAATTATNCCTGTTGTTTAGTATGGATATGAAACTTCACTTTTCATCCGGAGAGGATGTTTGAGGACATGGTGCTGAGGAGAATATTTGGATTTAAGAGGAAGGAAGCCGGTCACGGTAGCCGAGTGGTCTAAGGCATGGACTGACTTCGCTCGCTTGGAAACCGGGATCATGGGTTCGAATCCCACTCAGGGCATGGATGTTTAGTGTGTGTGTGCGTGCGTTTTTCTGTATTTGTGTACAGGTAGACTCCTTACGACTAGCTGATCACCTGCCCAAGGAGTCCTACCGAAAGTGTAAGATCTAGAAAAACCGAAGTGAACGGAGAAGTTCATGGAGGTAGGCCTAGGCCCACTGGGGCTGTAGTACCAAGGCAAAAAAAGAGAGGAAAAAAATTACAGGAAACAGGAGAAAATTCCATATTGAACTAATGGATACTCTTTCTCGAATATCATTAAGGCGACTAAGCCGAAATTAAGGAAGATGAAGTGGGCGGAGCAATTAGCACCCATCAATAAGATAAGAAATGCAAACAAAATTCTAGTCACAAATTACAAATTAAATAGACAATTTGGATGATACTGGTTAGTCTTGATTGGGACCGTATTATTAAGATGGATCCTAAAGAAACATTATGTGAAGATAGGACTGAATTTATCTGAAGCAGTGTAAGGGACTAATAGGGCTGTCGTAAAGTCAGCAATGAAGTTTAGTGTTCCGTAGACGATGTGAAATATATTGATTAGCTTAGCAATTATTAGTCCTTAAGAAGGAATCTGCTTACGTGAGTGCAATGTATCATCACATCATCTTTGAAGTGGAAATATTTACTGCTACTGCCTTGAAAAGAATGCACCACTTTAGTACAGTGTACCTAAGAAAGGTAATCTCTTGACGATGGGGATTTTTTTTTCAATTATATCTGGTATGATTTTACGAACGAGAATTTTTTCTGAAGAAAATCTAGTAGCCAATAGAGAACATTAATCATTTTCTTAACAAGGACCAGAAGGCGATCACTTAAATATGTGTAGGTGGAAAAGAATATTGTGAGATTGAATGAAGGCACCAATAAACTCGTTTGATAAGTAGGCGGTTGTATTCTCAAAACAAACGTCAGAATTCTTGATACGGAATATACGATATTATCGTTTGTCTTAAGATATATTTGTGAGGGATCGAATATATGCAGGATATATTCCATTCGTCATATCATTCTGAAGCTATAGATAGAATTTTTCTCCTCTCCTTTCAAACTGCTTCACTCTGGTGCCTTCCCGTCTTTTTCTTCGAGCCTGAAGATGGAAACGATATATTTCTCTGAAACATTCTTTGAATTTCAACGGACTGCACGACGGTATATTCAAGAAGATACAACTCTTCACTCTTACGTGTTTGGGTGGTTTCCTCAGCTTGTTGTTTCTAAGCAACCATCAAATAAAACAAATTTTGACAATATCAAAAAAGTTCTGATCATAAATACAGAGCTCAGTTAAAAACGTTTTTAACTAGACAGTAAACATTAACGTCGAATTTCGATTACACTTCAAGCTATATAATTTTTCTTGAAATTTTCAACTACAATGTCACCACCTTCAGATTAGTGCCACTTATAGGGCACTGAAAATTAGTTAATAACCCTCACTTGATTTCGAGTGAATATCAATGCATTAGACACAATTTTGCGCGTATGTATGAAATAGATATCTTAAACTGGGTAAAAAATATCATTTTGCCTTTCACAATATGGAGCAGAGGTAAAGCTTCCCAAACAATTGAACTCTGTACTAAATAAATGTGAACTGCAATGTTCAGTTTCCGACTATCCTAACTCCTGCTTTCCTTGTTGGTCAGAAGGCTGGGCGAACCATTCTGGACAACTGAAAATTTAAACCCTCGTACGGGAACTGAATCCTGACTATGTAAGATTTGAGGTTTTCACGGCGGTGACTATGAAGAATGCCGTCTTCTGGGATGTGACGCCTTGAAGACATATATAAATCGACGTTTCAAAGGAAAGTATCGCCTCCATCTTCGAGGTATGAGGAAAAAGGAAGAAAAATCCGTGAGCGAGGAGTCAGCGTGAGCAAATGGCTGCAGCCATTATCCATTTATCCGCTGCACGTAAATGCAAACGTCTGAGATTCAACACAGACAAGCCTAGAAATTTTACATTTCGCTGAGAACGTCTTCGTATAAAAATGTCAATTACGCCAATGAATTGTGTTTTATTATAGCGTTTGTTTTTCAGTTTCTGGCTGTATGAAGCGTCACACTCTTTTTGACATCCTATCATATACAGATAAGAGTACACACATACACTTCTATTGGCACATCAATTTGACTTTGATAAACCCGGCAAAGCGGGCAAGTAGGGAAACAAAGGAGTTTTTGTAAAATGTTGACAGGAAAAACTGCATGCCCCCCAAAATACGAGTAAAACCAGAGGTCACAGAATTGGGTTGAAGTATTACATTAATATTGATGTAATAAAAATATATTGTAAAGAGTTGAACCCAAACCATCTGGCGCAGATGATGGTCCGCTATGTTGATTGCAATTAATCTTCTGGTAATTCTGTATTTCAGCATCCTGTTGCAAATTTTTAACCAAACATCTATGTATTAACAGTCCGTCAATAATGCAACAATTATTTATTCACAATGTAACACTTAACACAAAATGTTTCGGCCATAGATGGCCATCTTCAGGTGTTTTAATGCGTCCAACTGTTACACTGTTCTGAAGCGTGCGCACTAAAGTGGACTCATTAAAACACCTGAAGATGACCATTTATGGCTGAAACATTTTATGTTAAGTGTTACATTGTGAATAAACAATTGTTGCATTATCGACGGACCGTCATTACATAGATGTGTGAATCTTCTGGTCCCGTAAAATGTAAATATTTTCGTAAGTATTCGTAATATACGTGTGTGTGTGGTATTAGTGGGAGTGGGTGAGAGAGGTCTATGACTAGATATCTAGTTCAGTTGGTTCAAAGTAATTTGTACCTACGGCTCTAGCTTCATCAGAATGATCTTGTTGTATACGTGGTTTCATTACATCATCGCATTCATTACATTCCGAAATAGTTACTTGAAAATACGAGGCATTTGACAGCTACCGGCTGTTGACGTATAAGGAAGAGAGGCATGTGGCAGACCGGTACATGATCATATTATAGAGAAACCGGCATGCTGCCGAAGTGGTTCCCCTACCTTTCCTTCAGAAGGGGGTGAACCTGCCTGACTGGCCGTGTTCCCTTCTTGTTGTCGGCGTCCTCCAACAGGTCGGTCATTCACCTCTTCACGTGCCACCGTTGTTGTTCTTGTTGTCAAACATGAATTACGTTCGTTTTAAGGGAATAACCTGGGCGTTACTAAATACAAGCGTACTCGACCGAGATGAATAAGTTCAGCTGCGGACACTGAAGTAGGCGAGCGCTGTCCGTGCTCCTAGACTTGGCCGTTCTCAACGGAATTGGCAGTGCATTTGGCCGAGTCCACTAACCGACATAACGATTGTAGAGTGCGCATAGGTTAGTCAGGAGCCGTAGTTTCAGCGCGTCACCCTCCCTCCCTCCAACAGAGAAGTTGCAACCACTATGCTACTACTACTTGCCATGCTACTTCACGCGCATTCCAGAGATCAAGTTGAATACACGGCTTATGATACAATTCCACTTACTTAATATGGGAATTAGTTCTTACTGAAGGACATTTAACGACGTGTTTCAAAGAAACCGTTTATGTCTGATAGTGGTAAGAATACGACCGTGAATGACGAGTAGGTGAGGATTTAAAAGACAATATTTGTGGTATATTTAGGGCTACTACATGCATTTACCTGGAGGCAGAACCATGAGAACACCCAGTTAGGATGCTAGTAGAAATTTGTATCTCGGAATATCAGATCAGATTTTTAACAGTTTAAAAATAAAATACAGGGATACTATAAATGACTCATTCATTTTTAAAACACTATATTTTCCAAAGTACTATATATATGTATATAATTATATATAAAAATAACCGCAAACTCATGAAGTTTGTATTATATATACCAGTTTGCAGCACGAGTTCAGTCCCTTTACAAAATGGCGGCAAAGCAAGAAAAGAGTTTTTGTTTGTTGGAATATGCGGGATGTTCGTCTGTTATAGCAGTGCAACGCGCATTCAAAAGAGAGTAAGGAAAAGAACCGCTATGTAAACAAAGCATTTTGCGGTGTTATCGGCAATTTAAGGACACGCTGGATTGGGCGTGTTACTGAGGATGACGTAGCTCTGTTCACTTGGCCCCCAGATCACCTGACCTAACACCTTGTGACTTCTTCCTTTGGGGGTATATTAAGGATCGTGTTTATGTGTCCCCACTGCCAAGAGCACTAGTAGAGGTGAGGGAAAGCATCGATGCTGCAGTGATGACCATTGACAGGATCATGCTACAAAATATGTGGAACGAGCTCGACTACCGCCTGGACGTGTGTCGTGTGACCCAAAGGGCACATATAGAACATCTGTAAAGTGTAAGAAAACTTAGTGAGTTTACGGTTCTTTTTGTATATAATCATGTTTGTATGTATATTGCTTTGGAAAATATAGCACTTTAAAAACGAATGAATTATTTACAGTAGCACTGCACATTTCTCTGTTGAAGGTAACATTATCACTTTCGAAGCAACATTCTTACACTATAGCATCTTCTCAGACCTCTGCATCAGTTGTTATCATAATGGCGGGTTTCATAACATCTGTAGCAGTTGGATAAACAAGGAGATGGGTCCAGGCACCTTTCGGGCGTAACAGCGAAGAAAATAATAGCCAACTTCTCTCTCTCTGATCTCGGACCCTGATTATTTAGTCTATTGTGTTAGCGGAAATCACTCTTCTTATTAAGAAATGACACAACTGAAACTAAATAAAATTTATAGACGTATTATAACTTGATTATAACAGAATGGTAAAGCATTTGAAAATATTTTTCTTTCGCACTGGGATCCATGTAACACGAGTTCGAGATGAAACTGATTTCAGAGTAGGCCTGCGTATCTTATGCACCCACATGTACTGGTAGGTTTGTGGTACAAACAAGTAATCAGAAGTTTTTATTACTGCATACATATACCACACCTCAGAGTTCTCTGAACAATGTCTGTCTTCATAACCCTAGTATTCCTTTATTCTAATTTCTCCCCCTTATTTTTCTTTCTTTTCTTATCCTTGTTCCCTTTTCTTCCTTCTGTCGTATATCTCTATTTTTTCTTTATTTCAGTCTAGTGCAGAAGTCACCGATCACAGTGGCAGCGATCCAAGCCATGAACTGCCTTCGCCCGCGCGAACCTAGGGCCGTGCGTTCGAATCCCACGTAAGGCATAGATGTCTGCGTTTATTCTGTGTTTATGTTGTTCTGTGTGTAAGTAGCGACTTTGAGACGGGTTGACCCCACGTCCAAGGAGTCCTACCGACTGCCTATAAGATTAAGAAACTAAAAAAAAGCGGCAAAGGTCCAAAAAAAGGGCTGTAAAGCCATAGATAGAGGGATGGATGGAGAGAGACAGATAGATATATAAATGGCTAGATAGTGCCGAATTAAAAACTTATGTATCTGATATTCCGTGCCCCCCCCC
>NW_019734988.1:293215-364679 GCF_002891405.2 Cryptotermes secundus
ATTTAAAAACATCTCATATTCCCGGCCCCCCCCCCCCCCGATTCTCCTTTATGTCTTGGAATTTGAAATAATTTGACATGTACTTTATTACCTTGTTTTTCTTATAATTTACCAACTTGTTCAATAAATAGTTTAGACGAAACTTAGATAAAATTATCAGTGTGACTGAACTCCACGCCATGACAATAAACAAAGGCCAGGGTCCGGCATAATGCAAACGGTATTTCACATAAAATTTTGCTGTGGAATTCTTTTAGACATATACCAACTGGATGATGGAGAATAATTCGGGAATTTAACATTAATATTATGGGTTTACAGAAAAATGGAACCAGGGTTAAAAACCGGTTAAAAAGGGGATTTAATTTAAGCTGTGTTCAGACTTCGTATTCTGCGTCCTGACATTGAGTTGGTTTGTGCATGGGCTACTATTCGCACTTCCAAGGGCTCCACCCGTACGAATTCAGAATTACTTTTTCCTGTTTACTCACGCTGTACTGTAATGTATTTTATTTCTCTCGTTCACATACATCCCAGTCTGTGCTCAGATTCTATGCTTTGAACTTACAACTCTTCATACAGCAATATCAGAAAGCAGGCCTTGAGAGACAACCACGCCTGCCACTATTCCTCTCCGGACAGTAAAGGGCAAATTCGTGAGTGAATGCAGGTGCATTCCTCCTTTGTCAAGGTATGTTGGATGTGATGCCTGAAGAGCGTTCCAGAAAATCGGCCTTTATTTTCTTGTTTTCTGAAGAACGGTAATCCTCTTATAAATTATTCAAAATCCATCTTTAGTTATAAAATATTAGTGTCTGTTAATATGTTCACGTCTATGCTATGTTCATATGAAAGCTAGTTGCTTCACAGGGCCGCGCCATAGCTCAAGCGGCTAGTCGCTGGCTTCCCACCGCGGCGGCCCGGGTTCGTTCCTGGGTCCGGTCAAGTGGGATTTGTAGTGGAAAAAGTGGCGCTGGGGTAGGTTTTCTCTGATTACTTCGGTTTCCCCTGCCAATCTTCATTCCATCAATTGCTCCACAATCACCCTCACCCATCATCTGGGGCTGATACAATAGGCCAGAATTGGCCGCAGTACAAGAGACCCCAGTAGCATTAAAAAAATAGATGCTTGCAGGTAGTCTATAGCCTAAAATTGTGGTTATTATCCTATTTAGCGACACTACAGCAACTGAACGAGATATTTTCCTGCTGTGTATAATTATATGGGAAGCTATATTTTTGATGATGATATACTACAAGGGCTATTCGGAAAATAACTCCAATGAGCTGTTAAAAAAACAAACAATGATAAAAAATATTATTATACGAGGGGGGACCCAAAAATAACCGGAAACGACCTGTTGCGCGAGCATGCTTTGTAGTTACAAGTTGTGCTGCTAGGTGGTGTTAGCTGGGGGTCTCCCGCGACTGTTAGTGAGCTGGCGTCAGTCTGAGTTAAGTGGTTTGTCTGTGGTGCTCTGTTGTGTGCGTTCCTTTTTCAACCCTCTGGCGATTAGTGAGATGACCGACCAGAAGGAACAAAGAGTGTGCGTGAAATTGATGAAGATCGTCGAAAGACCATTGACCAACTTTCTGAGGAAACGAACATCTCATGGAGCACGGTCCAGCGAATTTTAACCGAAGGTTTGCACATGAGACGGGTGTCTGCAAAATTTGTTCCTCGCTTGCTCGGAGANCCGAAATTCATTCTTAAGCTACTTCTCAACGGAACTGAGGCACTTGTAGTATCGGAGAATGAGATTATTTATGTGTGTTTCCAATAAGTCTGCTGCCTTTGAGCTGAGCCACGTTTTGACACTTTCCGTCAACTCTTCATTATTGATGGAGCTCTCTGATGGCAACCAGTTCTTCACGTAGGTAAACAGGTGGTAGTCGCTTGGAGCAAGAGCAGGGCTGTAAAGAGGGTGGTCAGACAATTCTCAGGAGAAATGCTCCATTAGTGCTTGAGCGATAGTAGCTGTATGCGGACGCGCATTGTCTTGGAGGAGCACTACACCATACGTCAGCATTCCGCGCCTTTAGTTCTGAATAGCCCTATACAGTTTTTACTGTTTTCCGCAATACACTTCTGACATTATTGTTGTTCAATGTTACAAGAATTACCTCATCAGCACTCCTTTCCTGTCCCAGAAAGCAGTTGCCATCAGCTTTCTGGTAGGCAATATTCGTTTAAAACTTTTCGGTTTGTTTGGTGAATGTGTGTGCATCCGCTATTTTGACTTCTCTTTGGTTTCAACATTAAAAAATGAAACCCAGGTTTAATCATCCGTAACTCGTACGTAATTGAGAAATTCATTACAATCTTTATGGTATCTCACTAAAAACTCTACAAAGGCAGAAGAAATTCTTTGCGTTTTGTGTGCACCCGTGAGCATTTTCGGGACCACTCTTGCGCAGAACTTGTGGCAGTCTAGTCTAACTGCGATAATGTAGTAGGAAACAGTGCGTGAAATGTGTAGACATTCACATGAAAGTTCTGAGATTGTGAAGCGCCGTCTTTCACAAATATTTCAGTCAACACTTTCAACAAGATAACACTTACTGCAGATGGTCGGCCGGCAAATTCACTCGTCATCATTAACATTTGTTCGCCCGCCAATCTTTGAACTTCTATAGAACTGTCATACATTTCTTTCAGTCATTACATTTTGGCCTTAAACCGCGCATAATTCACGATGGTTTTCCACAGCACTCACGATTTTAACGTGAAGAAAGCTATTAACATCGCGAATATCGCAGCTGGTGGGATTATCTATCTCAGAACACAACATTAATCACTATGTAGAGACAAGAACAAACACTAGGCGACCATTTATGTGATGGTTTAAAAGACAGCGAGTCATGTGACGCTACCTCTCATGCGCGAGTTCCCTCCTGCTCCTACATTATTTGCCTAAAATAAACTGAAGTTACTTTCCAAATAGTGCACATAATACAATAGTTGAGTCTTTTTACACAAGCCATTGGCCTGTTAAAAAACTCCATGGCTTTAGTCCGCAAGCGAACTATATAGACCGAACACAGGACGACTAGTAATGTCCAAAAACTAAAAAATATTTCATGTGGGAATGTCATTATGAATTGTGAAAAGTTAAGGCTTTGAGAGGAAACGGGCATCAACTTCTATGTAAAAGCACTACTCCGGCTATTAGTTGCAGTGACTGGGAAAACCCATGGTATACCTGAGTCCGAGTATCCATATTTAGAAGTAAGTCACATGCATAACAGACCGCGCCATAGGTCAAGCGGTTAGTCGCTGGCTTCCCACCGCGGCGGCTCGGATTCGATCCCGGGTCTGGTCAAGTGGGTGACTCAGGATCACGTGCAGTGCCTTGACATTTCTATTAGCTGTTTCGAAGTTTTAATTTCTCTACCACAGCTCTCAAGTTAGAGATTTAAACTCCGACTTTGCGTGTATTCAGACTGCTCATATCTCGTAACTAAAATCGCTAGAAATATTCAAATATCAATAAATGTCTTAAACCAAGTTTATATTAAACTGATCTCCTAGCACAGTGACACAGATAATCCTCAATTTTTTTCTCATAGGGTGAGACTGAGTCCACTTGGTACTGCGGCCATTAATTGGCCTATTGTACCAGCCCAGGATGATAGATGATGATTGCGGAAAAATCACTGCAGTGCGAATTGGTAGGGGAAACCAAAGTACTCGGAAGAAACCTGCCCCAGTGCCACTTTGTCGGCCACTAATCCTACATGACTTGAACTGGGCTCGAACCCGGGCCGCCGCGGTGGGAAGCCGGCGACTAACCGCCTGAGCTATGGCACGGTCTTCAACCTCAGGTTGTGGTGAACGGAGACAGTTTGCGGGCAGGGAAGGTAGATGAAGAAACTTTAAATAAGCAACCGCAGAGAGCATGCGCGACTTAGACCTTCAGGGTGGTTGCTGAGCCTTACCGTTAAATGAATTTCTTGGTCGGAAATGATACAAAAGGCCTCGGGCTTGTCTGGTGTTCTGATACGATGGCGGAAGTTCGGTTTACATAAATGGTAGAGAATTTCTTGGACTTTTGTGCAACAGCAGTTCCTCAGGAAGAAATTAGCTCAGTGGAGTTAAAACCAAGTAGGCGTATATTTAAGAGTAACAGGTAGAAGTAAATATTTAATTGATGTAGATCCGGCCTTTGCCAATCACAGTGGCGCGCGGTCTAAGGCATGAACCGTCTTCGCCACCTCGAATACTGGGATTATGGGTTTAAATCCCGCTCGGTGATGGATGTGTGTGTGCTTTTATTCTCTGTTTGTATTTTTCCGTGTATAGGTAGCGGCCTTGTTACGGGCTGATCCCCCGTCCAAGGAGTCCTACCGACTGTTTATAAATTAAGAAACTGAAAAAGCGGCCAAGGCCCACGAGGGTTGTAGAGCCATAGAAAAATAGATAGATAGATAGATCCATGCTCTGACATAGAACACATCTGTGGTGGGCCTTTAATATATTCTACAATATTCACCTTACTTCCGTTGAAGTCAGAAAACAATATATTTAGTTGTAATGGCCGTAATATACACATGTACTATAAACGTATTGTAACGTGTAGGGGTTGTCTATTAGGTGGAATGTGGATTCGATGCTTTGATTTATTTCACTTATACACTCAACTCATAACTACAGGTATTACAGCACTACAGTTAGTCTCCGCACTTTACAGTTCACTGTTACAGATACTAGTGAACTCAGTCTAGCACAGTTTTCACTATCCGTTTCCCAGCAACGGGTTTTAACAAAGGAACTATAACAGTCCAACTGGGTTACAAACTCCAAATATCACTGTAGTATAGCACACAAAACGTCTTCTCTTCACAGCCAGACTTTCAGCTCCACAGAATTGCACACAATAATTCTGATCCCTCAGTTTCTCAGTTTAACTCCTCCGCTCCCAGGCTCATATTCTGGCAGTTTGGCATCTCGAAAATCAACTGACTTAAACGATCTTATTTACCCTTTTTATAACCCCTCGGCATGGACCGCACAGAAAGCACAACTCTTCTATTTTTGCGTATATTCCTATCCGCGGAAATATATTTACTCAACTGTTCCATAACAACAGCTCTATGCGTCACATCTTGTTCCGTGACAACTCCTCTATTTTTTCTTGCGGGCGTTTCCTAGCAACGGCTGTTTCCCTTGTTCCACAGTTTTTGCTTTGAGCAAACACGCCACAATATTACGAATAACCTGAATATCGAATCTTCGTGTTCCAGTTACTGTTGACATCCAAACAAATTGTTGCCATTCGATTTATTTTTTCTTTTTTTGCAAAATTTAATGTAAAGAACGCTGACGGTAGAGGAACGTGCAAGTGATATGGAGAATCCATAACTCACTGACTTTCTACATGACAGTACAAACACAAAATTCTGTTTTGACATTTATGAAATACGCACATCTCATCACTATATTATGAACCCAATTTTGTAATCATTCTGAGGTTAATAGAAGCGTGAAATTCCTTAACACGGGAAGGTAACCAGATCAATTGTGTCACTTCCTAATGTAATATTTCGTAAGTATGCAGAACTGTATCTATTAATTGAAAATACTTAGCCCAGTTTACTATAGATGGGCATAAATGTAGACGACATACATATTACATATACGAGTATTACATCATGTATACATGCATGTGTCCATACGTACGTATCTGGACCCAACATACATAAGTACATACAAACATACTGTATTCGTATATACATTCATACATACAAACATGCGTGCATGCATACATGCATAAATATATACATACAAACATACATACATATATACATACATATATAAATGCATTCATACATACATACATGCATAAATATATACATACAAACATACATACATACATACAAACATACATACATATATACATACATGCATAAATATATACATACAAACATACATACATGCATAAATATATACATACAAACATACATGCATATATACATACATATATATGCATAAATATATACATACAAACATACATACATATATACATGCATTCATACATACATACATATTAGTACATACACACATATGCGTACATACATATATACTATACAAACATACATACATGCAAACAAACATACATGCATGCATACATATTGTACATACACATATATGCATGCATACATACATACACACACATACCTACATACAAACATACAGACGGAACGGCGGAATGTTCTACTCGCAAGCCGTTCTTCATTTATCGCCGCCGAGCATACGACGTACAATTGTAAACAAGCAAAATAATTCTGCATGTGTAATGTCACTTAGCCTGTTCGTGTAAGTGTGCGTGTACGTATGTATGTGTGCCTCTTTCACTCCCTTCAGCTTCTCGTAGTTATTCCAGTCCAGTTGGTAGTGCTCAGAAGTTTCAAACTGTTTTCTTCGTTCTACTGCTCCACATTTGAAAATACGTATCGGGCAATTAGTTCGGCACAATCAAATAATTGCCATTTGTGAACAACGAAAGTATTGAAGTACTCACTTAGAAGAAGAACAAGTTTTGACAAGTTGTTCTGACAAATTAATAGTGTTCTCTTTTTCACTTTAACACGAATTACAGGAAGTAATAAAAGAAATGCATCTCCTTTGGTATGTGTCACCCAGTTTTCACTTAACTCCTAAGCAGGACATAGATTCTTAAGCTGTTAGTAAGAATGCTCATTCAGTGTGGACCAAGAGCTGGGGATAAACGGAGTAAAGTCCTCATTGCCATTAATTATAATCCTAAATTAAATTAGAACTCCTTCAGCTGTATTATGTATAACCAAACGCCTTCTGTCATTTTAATCATCATTTGTATTCTTTCATAACTTTCTGATTCTAAGAGGCACCAAACAGAAAGTGTACTACGAGGTCGTTTTTAAGTTCTCATCTTTTTTTCTGCAGGTCTAATGAAGGCTGTGTTTGATAGTACTCAGAAGTTGTTTGTTGGGTTTCTTATTACTCACTAAGGTTCTATTTGATAACAGCTTTGTTCATTGGCGTTTACGAAAGAGGCCAAACACTGCTTTGTGACCTTAAGCTATTAATCGCCTGATACACAGAGAACCTTTGAAATGTTCATGCATTTACTTGTGTAATGAATAAGCTACATGTTGTATTACCGGCGTTTGACAAATTTGTTTCTTCAACACCTAGTCCAGACCCTCTCTGGGGCTCACCTAACTGCAAGGTTATGTGCACAAGCGGCTTTTTCGAGAGAGCAAAGCAGCGGAACATGAACCACACTTGTGTCCCGTATCGAGGAATGATTAAAATTATGAGTACATCGCCTTCATTATATGAAGCAGAAAACCGAAAAGTTTACTCCTGTTGAATAGCTGGTTTGGTCTCGAACTCACGCCTTTATCTCAGAAGTCAGAAGGCACTGGAGCCAGGAGATGATCTTATGTGTTGTGTATGTATAGAACTAATCGTGTTTTGTAGTCAAAAATGGATTTTCTGATTTATATTCACACCATATCGCTTCCTTTGCTTCCTGATGTTCTCGTCAATAATAGAAGCCGGATGAAGGTCACAGGTAAAATAAAAGTTCCATTGTCAACAGTGCATTCTCTCGTCTTTTCCCGAATGTTTTCTTCATGCCATTTCGTTCATCAAGGTTACCATTTAGCTCATCAAATGACGTCATAGTACATACACCAATCAAAAGACTCTTTTATGAAGGCCTTCAAGTTTTTTATAGCTGTACGGGACGCTTTGCTCCTTCGTCGTTCTCATTAGTTCTCTCTCCAATTAGAAATAAATTCGGTCATTGACGTATCAAGCTACTCCCTAAAGTTTCCTGTATACATATGTTATATTATCTCCGACTTCTTCGCCTTAATTTATTTGTTACTTTGTGTATCTGCTGAAGTGCGTTATTCTAGTTTTTATAAGAGTGTTCGATATTTATGTGCCAGTTGACCAGACGTTAATTGCCAAATTTGTGTCTTTAGTTCCTGACCTATGATTACAACTGTATGGCAATTGCGTCACGGACTTAAACCTGTCCATGTTCGGCGGTCGGAACTTCACAGATATCCGAGTGTAGCTATATATATATGTAGGCACTTCAAGCGTGTTATTACAGGCCTGGTTATTTACTACGTTAAGGTACAGAACACGAGTGTAGTATCCGTACGCTAGGCACCTATTCATTGTTTGTTTATTTTGATACAGTTCATTCACACCAGAGTGCTTCATTATCCTTATGCATATCACACAGCAAACAATTTTACGAAAAATAGTGTCGGACCATGCACAATCCAAATAAAATAATTAAATACAGATCATTCGGTGATACTAATGAATGAGAATGAATGATATTGTCATGAGTAGGGGTGTCTTATAGACGGGATTTGGATTCGATGATTGGATTTATTGTACCTTATACATCCACACAACTCGAAACTATAGATAATACAGCGCTATCACTGATCTACACACTTTACAGTTCATGTTACACACGCACACATTAGGATTCTCAGTCTTCAGTCTTGGAACTTCTCGTTATATAGTCTCGGGGAGGACCCCAAGGAAAACACCGTCTTCTATTGTCCCATATTGTTTTAGGCTTTTTGCTGATCCGTCGTCTAGCAATAGGCGTCCTATTTTTTCGCGCGTTGCTTCCCGCACTAACGTGTTTACCGAGTCGTTGCTTAGCAATTGATCTATACGTCACAATATTATGTGTAGTAATGGAATGCTGTATTCCATTCCGGAATATAAGGTTACAGAAGTCATCTTACGAAGTGTATTCATTGCCAGTTAGCATCCAGTACAGTTCTGATGAACACAATATTCATGACCCATCGTTACGTGCATTGTTTCCAACCATTTTATTCTGTACTATACACTGAACAGATCACAGTGGTCGCGCGGTCTAAGCATGAACTGCCTTCGCTCACTCGAACACTATGGTAGTGTGTTCGAATCCCATTCAAGATGTGGTTGTATGTCTGTGTCTATTCTGTGTTTGTGTAGGTAGGGGTCTTAGGACTGGCTGATACCCGTCCAAGGAGTCATACCTGCTGTCTTAGGACTAAAAACTGAAGTGAAACAAAGCGTTTTACTTATGCCCTCTACTTCAATGTGGGAGCAACAGGAAAAGAGAGAGAGAGATTATTAATTGATCTAATGTATGCAGAAAATATATTGTCACGTGTAAGGGTTACGCGTGAGGAAAATAACTTGTTCTAGTTGGGATGACTGGATTTATTGGCACTTCCTTTACAATATCTCTTAATTGCAATTAATAAAGTGCTATCGTTTATTTACACGTTTTTCGTTCACCGTTACACACGCACCAGGATTCTCTGTCTTCACTAGTCGTCTCCTGGCAACGTATCTCAACGCAGAAACTAGCAATTCAATTCACTGTGAAGTCTTTTTGCCATTTCTTGTTCAATCTCCTTGAATCTCGAAAATCGACTAAAAATTCTTCTGGATTGTCCTTAGCTGCAAACGGAATTGTGTTACATAGCCGTGGCACGGACAACGCAGAGAACATAGTTCTATTGTTGCGTAGCGTAGACCACACAGAAAACAGGTCACGTGATAGCTGTTGCCTAGCAACGAGTTATACATATTCGTTCTATTATTGCTAGCGCATATCGTGGGGTGTTTATCAAGCTGTTGCCTGACAATGCGTTGACATGTTGCTATATTTCGTTTATCGCCAGAAATAGGAAAAAGCAAAATACAAAATTGTCTTTATCCTTAATTAACCACCAAGATACGAAGGTGTGTGGAAGAGTGTAAGTGTAACTCTACCCATTCTGACGACACTATATAAAAAATTAGTTATCAGCTTTAGGCTTCGGCTCCTTTACCTCTGTACTTGTTGAACAGGAAGACAATTTTGCCCCAGAGCCGGACTGAATCTTGAGGGGAAAATAAAATACCGTTCCCATGTCGGGGATCCAACAGAGATTATCCAGCCCGCAGTCTGTTGCTACTCCGATTGTAGAAGTGTTCAGAAAATAATGGAACGGATGAAGACAGCCAGAAGAAGAAGTTGTTTCATGTTCAGGGAACTCCATCCTGTCCACTGTCATTTCCATCAGCATTCTCAACCTGTCCCAGCACTGTACTTCTTGACCAGTTCCGGCCCCAGTCGCAGTTCTTAAGACCCCATTTTATAATAATTTGGAATTTTTAATAAACAGCACGAATCTGAACCGTATTAACATCAGGGCATAAAGGTGGTATGAGCGATCGAGTGTTGCTTTGAAAGGGGTTTTTAATTTCTTGCATGAAATGAGAAAGAACAAACAAAACAAACTCCGTGGCTTGATTCCGCAAGCGAACTATACCGACCGAACAACCGCCGCTTGTCGGCGAAGATAGTGCCAACTTTAGCTGATAGAGTGTGTCGCGTGGTCAGCGCAACGGATCCCCACGGCCGTTAATCTCGGTTTTCTAGACCGGAGCCGCTATTTCAAGGAAATAGCTCCTCAATTATCCTCACGAGGCTGAGTGAACCCCGTTCCAGACCCATTTCTTCTCAGAAAATCTGGTAGCGCCGGGAATCACACCCGGACCTCTGGATCTGTAGGCAGGAACTCTGACCGCTAGACCACGAGGAAGAAACGAAGGTTAAAAATAAACGTTCACTGCAGTCATCGGAATTGGCCTAGTCGTCGACTGGACACGAAAATAAATATTTCTCTCGTCGTGCTCCGGCAGCCGCGACGAAAGCCTTCTGGGAATGTATTCGCTTGTACACATCTAGATGTACTCTTAAGAGATGCAAAGTAATGCTACTTACACAAGCCAGTTCATGACATGAGTCGTTAGTGACATGGTCCCCATCTGTTAGCGGAACCATGAACTGACAGGAAACGAGAATGCATATTCTTGCAGGAGATAAATGAAAGTGCTTAGCATGGACTTGCAACTTGTCAAATCTCGCGATTAGTATACGAGTAAAGCAATTCGTAAGAAACAAAGACTATAACCCTTCTTCATGTTGTTCCAAATGACGTAATATTTATATGATCTTAAGAGGGAGTACAGAATACATTCATTCTGTAGAATTATAGCTACTCACAACGGCGTTATGAAGATTTATATTTTGTAGGATATAATGCCTTGTTAACATCTAAAAGTCAATCGACGTTTCGGAGGAACATCGCCTCCATTTTCAAGGTAAAAGAATAACTCATTCAAGAAACCAGCATGAAGCAGCACTCCTTGCAACCTGCTTCATGCTGGTTTCTTGAATGCGTTATTCCTCTACCTTGCAAATGGAGACGGCATGTTCTTCCGAAACGTCGGTTGACATGAAACGGACTACACGGCGTTATATCCCAGAAGACAGTGCTCTTTACACATACATATAGACATCTCTGTTCCTAAAGATACACGTAATTACAGAAAATTGAATTATTAGCTGTAGGAAATGGGGAAGGATCAGACCTTGTAACGTTTCTACGTTATTGCATTCCAGTAACGTTCATTAAACCTTACTGCAGTGTGTGTGTTTGTTTGTTGATGCGAACACATTTTTTAGTGCAAACTAAACATTGCAAACAACTTTTACTGAGGCCGGCCTTGTATCATTCACAATAAGTACAAAAGTCAATAATTGAGACTGAAAGCCAATACGAGAGACTCCTGTATGATCGAATGACGTCAAAAGCATACCTATCTTTTCCAAGAAAATTACCTAGCTAGCTAGTGTGTAAGTAAGGCTGTGATGGTATGTATCCATCTCTTCGTCATTGAAATGCAATTCAGCTCCCAGACATGTGGAACGTGGCCGTTTTATTGAATGCAGGAAGCGACAGCAAGAGCAGTAGAAACAGAAGTAAACTTTTGATCGGTCGCGCCATAGCTCAAGCGGTTAGTCGCTGGCTTTCCATCGCGGTGGCTCGGGTTCGATCCTGGGTCTGGTCAAATGGGATTTGTGGTGGAAAAAGTGGCGCTGGGGCAGGTTTTCTCCGAGTACTTCGGTTTCCCTTGCCAATCTTCATTTCACCAATTGCTCCACAATCACCCTCACCTATCATCTGGGGCTGGTACAATAGGCCAGAAGTGGCCGCAGTACAAGGGACTTAGTCCCACCCCACTAGCAATAGAAAGAAAAAACTTTTGATCATCACACCATGATCAGGCTACACATGTAATTGTGCATTTGAAATTACTGAAATTATTATTATTATTATCGGATTCAACGTACTGGCTACTTCCATGAACTACTTTGGTCTTCCCTTTCATTGAGTCTGTATTCATAGAAATGCAAAAATCTCTTCTAATATTTTGATATATTGGGTTTCTGGACTTTATCCATCGTCCTGGTTTTTAAGATAACAAATAAAAACACGACGTTTCGGAAACTGGATCTGTTTCCGTCCTCAGGTGAGGACGGAAACAGATCCAGTTATCTTAAAAACCAGGACGATGGATAAAGTCCAGAAACCCAATATATCAGTGTGTTATACACCATCGTCAGTATCCTATAGTAACTACTCTTCTAATATTATTTTTATACGTATGTTTTGCATCCTGCTGTGCATGTCACTACTATGTATTTTTCAGTCCGTTTATCACCATAAAGTTTGGCACGCGGTAGCGTGGTTCGTTGAGACACTATGCTACTAGACTGAAGGTCGCACGTTCAAATCTCAATAAGGTTATTTGATTTTTTTGAATCGACCTAACCCTTCCATCCGCCCGGGGATCGACTGAGCCTTTAACAGACATGAGTACCAGGAATCTTCCTGGGGGTAAAGAGCGGACCGTGCATAAGGTGACAGTCTCACCACCATCTCTGAACATATTTTCTAGAAAATGTGGGAGCCTCGACGTTTCACAACCCTATGGACCTCCACGGTCAGTTACACGAAGCCATCAGAAGTAAATATATACTGGAAATTCGAAGTAGTACGCCCCCAAGGTAGCTATATCCATACAAAACACCCACGTCCCCATGTAGAACACACCCTAACAAGATAACTTTCAACACATACCGTCTCGAAAGCACGCTATTTCGCTTCTGACTTCACTTCTGCCTTCTGAACTGGCCTCCATTTATACCAGCTATGCGGTTGGGCTAGCAGACACCTCCTTGAACAGTTCTGGTTTTCATTTCCGTGTTAACATTCTGCCTATGTATGCGTTGTCGCGTGAACATGTTTATAATTGTCACCCAGACAACGTTGCATTCACTGTTCTTATTGTAGCAGAAACGTGACTACCGAGCCGTTGTCTAGCAATGGACACCCGTTATGCGTACGATATTCCGGCTTTTAGGCGGCATGTCACAATATTTTAAACGCCTGATGATCATCATATTGTGACGTGCCGCGCTAGCTGGACGCCCCCCCCCCAGGAGCTGACGCGCCGAGCGGAGCCGAAGTTTGCCGAGTCACAGCATCATGGTAGCTATGCAACGCGAGTCAACAGCGGTGACGTCACCAAGGGATACCGCGGTTGCTAGGCAGCAGTAAACAACTCCGGACATCTGTAGTGTATTTCTATTAAATAAAAACTGATTTCTTCGATAAATTCATTCCTACAACTGTTTATTTATAAGTGAGTTTGTTGTTATAGACGTAATAAAAGTACATAGTTTTCTAATATTATTGTATTTTCATTTGAAAAAGTAGGTTTATGAGATCACCAAGGTGTCCGTGTATGCGTGTGTGTGTGTACATGTCAGCTTATATCTGAGTCTCTGTTTCAGCATCTGAATCAATAGAGCAATTTTCACTACATTTTATATGAACACCACGCCATTACGGGAATCAGCCAAATCTTGTATTCTTCAGTTTCCTATAACTGTTACTTATAACATGGCGGAAGCACGAACCTGGTATGAAATCAACATACACTTAACACACAATTCTGAATTTTCATTGGATGCAACCTCATATGTGTCATACAACACTCGGGATTACTAAGTTTTTGAACTTTGTCAAACTTCCGGCTACAGAACGATGTGTCAAGTCCAAAAATTAAAAAAAAAAATCAGACCATACCATCCTGTATGAAATATTGTTTATATGTAGACATTTCGGTCGGTATAATTCGCTTGAGGACTACAGGCCACGGAGTTTGTCTGTCTGTTTGTTTGCTTGTTTGTCGGTAATAGACGTGGTGGCTGTGCGAAACTTTGAGGGTTGTCCCATAAATTTAACGTATGTTACTGAAGGACTTTCACACACAGCCAGTTTTCATATGTCTATGTCTATCTTCAAGGCTACAAAGCCACATTATTATTTATATTACGTGGTGGGGTGGGACTGAGTCCCTTGTACTGTGGCCACTTCTGGTCTCAGCCCCAGATGGTAGGTAAGGGTAATTATGGAGCAATTGGCGGAATGAAGATCGGCAGGGGAAACCGAAGTACTCGGAGAAAATCTGCCCCAGCACCACTTTCTCTACCACAAATCCTACTTGACCAAACTCGGGATCGAACCTGGGCCGCCGCGGTGGGAAGCCAGCGACTAACCGCTTGAGCTATGGCGCGGCCTTAAGTACGAGTAAGTAGGATCTGAGTTTCTCAAAGCGATGTTTATGATGAGTTCCATCCTCTGGGATATAATGGGTTACACGGCATTTTGTCCCAGAATATAGAATTATTCATCAGTAATTATCTGAGTTCTTGAAATATTGACACCTCTTCAACAGGTTTGTCTGTCTGGTTAAATGCTGTTGGTCCTCGCCAGTATAGTCATTCTTCATCCTGAGTCCCACGGAACACGTGGTCACAGTTTACTGCTTCATGACTCCTGGAGTCATGGAATTCTCACTTTAACAGGTCAACTGACTCCCTCTGCTTCGAGAAACCAGAAGGTTCATTTCTGCGTCTTCAGAAGCCCGCCACCGGAGTCTGCTCCAAGACAGCTGAAACTGGTCAGTGTTGCTATAACTCGTATTTTCCTAACTATGTCTACATCTATTTCAATACTGATTACTGTCCCCAGTTTTCTTACTAAAATTTTGTGCGCATTCCTCATATACTCAGAATTACTTTGTTTTCGGACTTTGCTCACCATCTGGTATTCTATAAACTAGAAAACAGTATTTCGGAAACTGGATCTGTTTCCGTTCTCAGGTGAGGGGGTGGGAGAGACACGTACTCTGTTGGGTCCCTTTTGAGATTAACTATTTCTAAGGGATCTAACAGAGTTAGTGTCCCCCTCCTTTCGCCTGAAAATGGAAACAGATCAAGTTTCCGAAACATCGTGTTCTTTAGTTTTTAGAATGCCGAAAGATGGACAAAACCCCCAAACTGAGTAATCCTGAGAATTATACACTATCATCAGAATCCTTTAGAGTCTATTTCTCATATAATTTATGCTAATACTTTCATGCATCTCATTCTCATAATTGTAACCACTCAATTTATCACATAATTTACTCCATATAAAAGTGGGGTTCCATTCATTATTGTACTCTGCAATGAGAAAGTCTTCTTCAGTTTGTGTACACTTACATAATCATAAAAACCTATTGAGCTGGACAAACACTAACATTGAGGGAGTCATAACCCTTGATATCATAAAACAACCCATATCAGTGTTCTCAGTAGGCATGTGGGC
Organism: Cryptotermes secundus; assembly: GCF_002891405.2. Taxonomy (NCBI): domain Eukaryota; kingdom Metazoa; phylum Arthropoda; class Insecta; order Blattodea; family Kalotermitidae; genus Cryptotermes; species Cryptotermes secundus. The sequence goes on from NW_019734988.1 coordinate 308,786, forward strand.
TTCTTGGCACGAAAATTTTGATATCAATATCATGATGCATTTGAAAAGACACAGAAAGAATGGCGTAAGCCAAGACAAGAGATACTGAGGCCTCCGATGTGGTCTATTTAGAAACCCACATTAGTTAATTTAAAAGTCCATATTAGCCAATAACGATATCCGATCAACCCTGTGACGAGGATTCTGAACAAAGCGAGTAAAGTGAACAAAGTTTTCGAGGAATGGATTACACTTCCAGAGTTCCATAATGTATACAAAAAGGACATAGAACTGACTGGCGTTGTTCCTTTGTTTTTCTATCTGTCCTCTTCTGTGCCTCTGTGCAATACATATTCTGATCCACAAGCATGTCACTTGTGAAGACGCAGTGACGTAAATGTTGTTGTTTACGTATTTCCAACTTCAAAGCAAGTAGACAGAACTGAGAAATCTCGTGAGTTACACTATGTAATAGCCGTGCCATAGCTCAAGCGGTTTTTTTTTCTAGTGGGGTGGGACTAAGTCTCTTGTACTGCGGCCACTTCTGGCCTATTATACCAGCCCCAGATGATAGGTGAGGGTGATTGTGGAGCAATTGGTGGAATGAAGATTGGCAGGGGAACCCGAAGTACTCGGAGAAAACCCGCTCCAGCGCCACTTTGTCCACCACAAATTCCACTTGACCAGGTCCTGGTTCGATCCCGGTTCTGGTCAAGTGGGATTTGTGGTGGCGCTGGGGCTGATTTTCTCCGAGTACTTCGGTTTCCCCTGCCAATCTTCATTCCACCAAATTCTCCATCATCATAATCACCCGGGGCAGGTACAATAGGCCAATCAGTGACCGCCGTGCCAAGTAGACCCAGCTGCACTCCACCCCCCACTATGTAAATTGTGCTATGTAATATCCCTTGAAACTAAATGTGTGTCTTGATATATTCCTATGTTCGTTAACTTAACTGACTCCTATAACCTAAAAGTAAAATATCCGGTAATTTACTAAGTATACTTACAGGCATTCCAAAACCTTTATCAAATTTTACTTACGTTAAGGATTACAGACTTCTAGCAAGTAAACCTTATTGAATAATTTTCTAAATTTTTAACATAATTCTTATTTCCATATTTCAAATTAAATAGAAACAAATACTTTCTTTTCTTGTGATAGAATATGTGAGTCTAGATGAATTAATCGTTACGCTGACTGAGTACGAGCTAGATAGATTGCAGTTAGGGGCAGGAATTTTTTCTTTGTTCCCACCTGCATACTGACTCTGGGCCCTATTTTGTGTCCTGTTCAACGAATATAGGAGATTTTCTCGAAGGTAACGCGTTCGGAAATAAGCTGATTATGTACCTCATCTATTGCCAGGTTAAAACTGAGTTGAGCTATTCATCTTCATGGTGTGGTACTTATTTATATAGACCGTGAGCTTTTATTAATTTTTTAAATTTCTGATGTTATACGATTGTATACACACACACACACACATATATATATATATATGTGTGTGTGTGTGTGTGTGTGTGTGTGTGTGTGTGTGCATATATACTGTATATATCACCTGCCTTAGCATATCAAATCTCTGCATTCTGCTCACAGGTTGTAGTTGTGTGTTTTATACGGTTCTTACAGAAAACAATGGCTATTTCGCTGGATATCATCAACCGGTTGATCTTTGTAGTGGAAACGTAATGTGTTTCCTGTGATATACAAAATAATTATTGTAGATAATTTAGAAGAATTTCGGTGTTTAAAAGTTAATGAAGGGCATTAATAATATATGCATAATCATCATCATCATCATCGGCATCATCATTGGCAAAACAACCCTTAGAAAATTTTGTCAGATCTGTCATTCCTGGCTATGTGAATTAGACAACTCGGTTTCCACTTCTTTGGATTTAGTAACAGCAATTCTTTTCTTACGGAGCAAGGTCGTCAGCCTTGCGCCCCACCCTCTACCTAGAGGACCAGGTCTCTGTATTTATGTTCCCCAGTAACAGTGTGGCCCAGATATACAACTCCAAACACCGGGTACCCTTTTCACCGTCTTCTACGACTCATAGGGCTACGGTGGGCGTATTCTAACCAGCCACCATACGGGAAAATAATATACTCTTGTGTATACAAGTATTTGAAGATAATTTTAGGGGCAGAATTTGACATATAATCCCATACTTCAGCAAAAATATGGAAGAAAATGTAGACCTACCGTGATGGTTGGGTAAATTTTGGCTTACGAACATTAGAAAACAGTGCGTATAGAACTATTATTATTATTATTATTATTATTATTATTATTATTATTATTATTATTATTATTATGGATGTACAGCCCTTTGTTGGGCCTTGGCGGCTTTTTCAGTTTCTCGATCCTATACACAGTCGGTAGGACTATTTGTACGGGGGATCAGCCCGTCCTGAGGCCTCTACCTACACACAGAACAACACAAACATAAAATAAAGGCACACAACACAGACATCTATGCCTTGAGTGGGATTCGAACCCACGATCTCAGCGTTCCAGCGAGCGAAACAGAGCATACCTTAGATCGCGCGGCCATGTGGTCGACAGTGCGTACAACTGAAGTATCGAAATAAATAGTAGCTACTTCTTTATACTCATGAGACCCACGCATGCGCAGGATCATGTATGCTATCCCGCATAGCACGCATGCCGAAGAAGATGCCTATTGGTTACGGCGACAGAATGTGTGACAGAATCTACAGATATGGACCGAGGCGTTGACACAGTGGCGATGGTTTGCTTGAAGATGCCGTAAGTGGTTCAGACTACATGGCGCCGTTGTGGCGATGTGGCTGCGTCAAAACCAGACATCTATTATAATCTGCAAGAACTAATAATATTTCAATGACCGCATTAACACAGTGTAATGACGGTAAAGGTCAATGTCACTGTTACAGTCGCACACTCTTTATCAGCAAAATTCTTAGCCCCATGACCTAGTATAATACATATATATATACCTGTGAGTGTAAGGAAAATAAAATTACTCCCTTGTCCTTAAGGGCCACGCTATGAAGACGCCGGCCTTTTCGTCTCTATTCCTACATATTTATCTTTCTGTCTATCTGTTTATCTGTCTCTGTGTCTGAATACCAATCTGACTGACAGTCTGAGTGTCTGCCTGCCCGTGTGTCTATGTATAGCTCTGTTTCTTCTAACATAACCCTAAGATTAGAATACTGTGACATGTGCATCCATTCCGTAGGTAGTGACTTCTAACAAACGTTTCTTGCACAATGGAGATGTCGTTTTCATAACAACGGTTAAGTAAACGTTTGTTCTCACAGAAACGGAGTGGTCGTTTTAGTGAAAACGAAGAAATTAACTCTTCGACTTGGTGTCTCCTATTCGGTACACCTAGCTGATGTAACCCAGATTACGAGAGAACGCAGAGACAGAACACGACAGAAAGCGGAAGAAGGAGAAGTGACTCTGCAGTGAATCAGCGTGCTTTCGAGAACTACGCAGTGAAGGTTTCGGTATCCAGAAGGAGTTGAGTGTGTGAACTGCTATAATCGAGTGTAATTGTGTGTGACGTCAAATAAATCCAGCCGTAAAATCTAGAATCCACAATTATTAATCACGCATACCACCTTACACGTGACAATACGAGTACGTTAACTAAAACTTTCCCATTTAATTTAATTGTCGACCAACCGAGCCCATTCTACTTAACTACTTCAGAGTTAAGAGCAAATTCTGAATCATCGCTGTAGGGAAGTACAGGGGAGTTGACGGCATGGACAGTAACGGGGTCGGTGATCTGACGCCATTGCTGAAATTGTTGAAAATATAATTTCTTAAATATGGCGCTGGCCGCACCATAGCTCAAGCGGTTAGTCGCTGGCTTATCATCGAGGTGGCCCGGGTTCGATCCCGGGTCTGGTCAAGTGGGATTTGTGGTGGACAAAGTGGCGCTGGGGTAGGTTTTCTCCGAGTACTTCGGTTTCCCCTGCCAATCTTCATTCCACCAATTGCTCCACAATCACCCTCACCTACCGTCTGGGGTTGGTACAATAGGCCAGAAGAGGGCGCAGTACAAGGGACTTAGTCCCACCCCACTAGCAACAAAAAAGAAATAATACATGTGACGCTATTTAGTCCAGTAGAAGTTTACAGACGGTTCGGACATCATAATCAGCAGAATATCATACTTCTTATATGTATGCTTAACTTACTTTCCGACTTTGAAGGTGGAGGCAGTACGTTCTTTATTTGGCGACTTGCTATCTGGCAACGACTCCTTCGCTGCTATCCGTTGTAACGGAATTTGTCTTTGTTAATATTCATTGCCGCTGAAACATGATTATCGAGCCACTGTCTAGCAGTGGACGCCTGCTCCAGCTCTACCATTCCGGCTTTCAGCCGTCATGTCAAAATATAATTTGTTGCTCAAATGAAACTGTATTTCCTCGAAATAAATGGACTGATGCACCCTTCTAATAAGCCAATCCTCTTATAACGAAGATCGTGGTATGAAAGTTCAGCCGGTATAGTGATTAGTCAACGGGTTGGAAGACCGAGGAATCGCTATTCGATTCCTGGCAGTGTCATGATATTTTTTATATATTCCGCAGAGCCCTAACAGAAATTTGGATCCACCAAACCTCCCATCAGATGAGTGTTAGGGGATATATTCCTGGGGGAGGAAGCAACCGGGGAGTTTATGAGTGTGTGGGGGTTTCATACACTTTCACAAGCATGGTGCTTCTTTAAGCACAGGGATAATTTTACATTTACCATGCGATAAACGTCATTAAACTATCTATGAATAAGTAAGGACAAATATATATTATTAATCATGGCATGGAGGCAACTTTTATATTTCAAGGGCGTGAATTGTAAATTTGTATTGATTTGCAGTAGGGCACGTATTGCGTAGTTGGTTGAGGCACTATGCTACAAGTCAGAAATGTTCGGGTTCAATTCCCGATGAGGTCATTGAATTTTTCAATTGATCTAATTATTCCAGATGCATTATGGCCCTGAGATCGACTCGGTTTCTAACAGAAATGAGTACCAGAAATCTTTCTGGGAGTAAAGGGTGGCTGGCGCGTAAGGCTGACATCCTCGCCGCCATCTGTGAGCCCATTGTCTAGAAAATATGGGAGCCTCGACGTCTCATAAACCTATGGACCTCCACGGCCTGTTACAGTTGTAGCTTTACCTTTTCCTCTTGATTTGTAGTAATGATATTAGAGGATTCTTTTACAGGAAACAATTTTACTTTAATGGTGCAGAAAATTTACGGTGTCGCCTGTTTTCTAAAATAGTAAATATGTTCTGAGATGTAAGATTTGAGGCTTTCACGGCGGTGACTATGAAGAAAGCAGTCTTCTGGGATTTGGCACCGTGTATAAGTACACCGTGCCAAATCCCAGAAGACTGTGTTCTGAGATGTTCGTATCATAGAACGCGTGGGCACGGGAGCAGGCAATTTCGGTACAATCGTGAAAGGCTGGCTTTGACGAGAACCTTAAACTGGGGATCCTGGACAGCGTAGTCGGTATAGCGACTGGCTTCAGGCTGGACGACAGAAGGTTTGGAGTTCTAGGCCCGGTAGGTTCAAGAACTCTTCTTCAAGTAGTTAAGATCGGCCTCCTAACCAATTGGTACCGAGGGCTCTTTCCCCGTAGGTAAAACGCCAGGTGCGTGAAAATGACCACCTCCAGCTAGTGCCGACGTCAAGAAAATATGGATCTATACATCCACATTCCACATGCCTTCATGGTGTAGTGCCTAATCAGTTAAGCACACGGACAACTTTACCTTTTACCTCAAAACTGGAAACATTGACGACACCTGCTGCTCGCTGTCTAACCTGACGGTCAGTGATAATATCTTGACGTGTTTAAATTCAATGTTTTAAACAGCAAAATACATTACTATTGTGTTTATTTCACCCCATGAATGTTACATAAAGTTTCAAGTTAAAAATATGGTTATAAATGAAACACCAACAATTTTAACTTAAAGAATTATTAAGTATTGTTTAGAAAAATATTAAGTTAGTTCAAAACATTTTCTTAATGTCATTTCAATTCATCAGTCTTAACAATTTTCAGATATATGTTGAAATCATCTATGATCTATTGCACCGAACTGAGTTGTGAGTGTCCCGATTAGTACATATATTTAAACTAAATTCATGTAGATAACGTCACTGAAAAAGAGCCTTAATAAAATGTATCCTTAGCCTCAGTTACAATCACAGAGTTTTGCTTTACGAATGGGACTTGAAACTCCGGAGTTATCTTTAGTGACCTTCCTCAAGCTTGCGTAACAAACACCAACATACACTTGACTAGCTTCACTATGGGGTCTATGTCACGTCTCAACTCAGATTATAAAAATATTTCTCTTGTAAACAACAAGGAGAAGAGAATAGTACGAGGAAGGTGATTGCCATAAACGTGCATGGAAAGGGAAACAGGAAAGCAAGTGCAAGAGAGAGATAGAGAGATCCAAACATTGAAGCAGACGATTACAGAATCTCTTATGAGAGAATTTACATACGTGTAATATTTCACAATAGTTTGTCCTTAAACTTGCTCTGGCTTTCTATATGTTTCAGGATCTCTTTTATGTCATAGCCACATCTCTATTCCTATTTTCTGGCACTCATTAGGATGACAATCAGCTTAAATTAAAACAAATTTAAGAGCTACAAAATTATGTGCTTCTACTACAATTTAAACAACTAGTATCACTGAAGAAAGTCGTCTTCTGGGATCTGGCGCCGTGTATTCTTTGTTTCAGCCTACGTTTCGGAGCTGCAGCTACTGCTCTATGTATTCGCAACGCAATTCACCTGCCCTGAAGATGGAGGCGATACGTTCCTCCGAAACGTCGGCTGAAATAAAGAATACACAGCGCCAGATCAAAGAAGACGACTTTCTTCATAGTCATCGCCGTACCTCAAAGCTTACATAACTAGTGTCACTGTTTATTAACTTTGGTAGGTTACACCGAGGCCGCGGAAAGATGTTCCATGGGTAGGTGGGGTCGAGGCTCTCGAGGCTTCACTTCTTTTCATTCTTCTCCTCTGACCTATGTCAATCGCCCAGAAGTTCTTGCCGCTAGTGAAGGTTACCACCATCCGTGTTCGTGTGAGTAAAATTACTTGCCAGTTCTATACAATTAAAGAGAAATATTCGTATGCTGGTGAGAAAAATGTAAAAAATCCATCAAACTCTGTAGTTTCAGTCTTGTCTGAATTTGTTGCATAGTGGCGACGAAATTTATTTGCTGGATAATGTGGCAAAGCTGTTCCAACACGAATTTCAAGGCAATTTGATGCAATATTGTAATTTCGGGATATAATACATATTTTTGCGGATGTACAGTTAAAATTTAAGAGGTGGGCTGCTTCCCAATACTGGGAATCGACCATTTTGTCATTTGGTGCGTTCTGCGAAATTTTTCACTGTATGTAAACGACTGAAGCGCGAATCTGCATGGTTTGACTAAAAAATATTTTGAGTGTCGTCACTAGACTGCTTTCCTATATAGCCGTATAGGCTGACACAGAGGCCACTTATGTGATACTTCAGATGTTAATATTACTATTATTATTATTAGAGGGGGTGGGTTTCCCCATGCACTTAGACCAGTTATTGGTCCATTGTGCGTCCCCCTTTAATTTCTACTGTCCCCATACCCTACCGGTACTGGTGCGTGCTATCAGTCCCGTTCAGCCAACGAGGTCGGCCGTCGGTACCTGATATTTCCCCCATCTACCAGAGGCATTGGAAACTACTTGGGCGGGAAATGATTGCCTAATTTTGCTCAGAGGTCTCCTAGAGACATGAGGACTTTTCACGTGCCGTAATTCTACGACACGGGACCCACGGCTTAAAGTCCCTCCCGGAGGACTTGTTCCGCCCTTAAAAAATTCCAAGACCTCCGCCGGGTTTGAACCCGCGTACCTTGAGTCACGAGGTCGGAACGTTACTCCTAGACTACGGAGGCCGCTTACTTCAGATATTACTAAGAGTTGAATGAGATGATACTAAAATGTTGTGTTTGGAATCGGAGAGACTCGGTTATGAAGCTATAGCATTCTGTTTCTGTGTACTACCTCGACATTGGCCCGCCTTACGAGACTGAGAATAACCACAAAAACTGTACTGGGTTTGCTCCTAACCAGCCCGAAATTCGAATCGGGCTGGTGGAGTATTACTAAAATGATTTACGGGAGATCTAAACAAAGCAGTCTTCTGGGATGTGGCGCCGTGTAGATATTGTGTTAACTGACGTTTCCGAGGAACGTATACGTTTCATAGTCACCGCCGTGAAAACCTCAAATCTTACTGATCTAAACAAGTTAATAAAAATGTCTGATACAATATCCAATTTAATAAATATAATAAATAAATAAATAATCATTGATTCAAATATGGATGTCTCGATCACTCGGTCTCCATAAACTCTGTCTATCAGCTCCGAAATAAATCAGAGTTTTATATTTAGCTGTCTATTAGATCAACGAATTAAAATTTTTCTTGTCGATTTCTTCATAATTCGTGTATAAGGTACTAAAACAATTTAAGATTTCTGAGTGCAAGTTTGAACACCGCTCCCGACAGTTTTTCAATTGCTGTCCCGGGCAGCTGCCTAAAGATTACTCGCTTTTTTACCAGCCGTTTCCACGCAGTGGACATTATTTAAGTAACCACGTCAAAACATTAAATATTCGACTGTGATACTAACACCTACAAAATTAGTGGTGATCTAATCCATTCGGTGTGTGATGTTACTGATGTGATTTCATATTCCGAAATATACGGGTACGACCGTGAAAATTTCGGCTTAATCATTCGGCATATTGTGTTTCTTTGGTATTCATTTCTTTGTTGAGCTGACAACATGTTCTCAGCGAAAAGATGAAAGACGAATTCGTAGGAATATATATAGAAGTGGTCGAGAGTTATTTTAACGAAACATTTGAATAGACTGCCTGGAAGTGCTGTGCAGAACTACAAATAGGCTCAAATAGGCAGCCTTAAGGTGAGATTGAAACCCTGGTAACCCAAAATACAGAGAAACACTGCTGATTATAGAGTTACATAGATTTCAGGATATGTAATATATTGTTCGCCAGTCACGGTAGCCGAGCGGTCTAAGTCATGTACTGTCTTCGTTCACTCGGAAACCGGGATCGTGGTTTCGAATTCCACTCGGGGCATGGATGTTTAGTGTTTGTGTGTGTGCGTTTTTCTGTGTTTGTGTACAGGTAGAGGCCTTGCGACGAAGTGTTCACCCGCCCAAGGAGTTCTACCGAATGTCTAAGATCTAGTAAACCGAAGTGAAACGGAAAGTTTCATGGAGGTAAGCCGAGGCCCAAATTGGGGCTATAGCGCCAAAGGAAAAAAAATTCAGAAGTACTGGAATTAGAATGATTATAAATTATTTGCTTCAAGCGTCATATAATACATGCTGCTCATCTTGTCTGTAGATATGGGTGTGGTTATGCAAGGGTCATTTGTGTGCCTACGAAAAGTAGTTTTTTCTGAGTTATAAACCAAGTTCTTTATATTTCGATTGATATTAGTCCCATCCCTAAACCTCAATGACATCTTCATATTTTGTAATAACGTTTCCTCCTCTATGTTTTCAAAAGACTTTTTAACTTTATTCTTTACGTCGTGTTACTTTGCGCTGACTCGAATCTGAAGCTACATGAGGCCTTCTTCACTCCTTCACTCCTTCGCTCTGTCGGCCTTGAAATTTTTGCCCATCACATCCATAAAGAATGAGCACGCCAACCCATTCCAACCACTACCTCTTCTATAGATGTCGGCTCTTTTGCGAAAGGGGTGATTACCGTCCCTGTTATTAATGGGTAAGGAATGTGAATTTCGTGGGGAACTATCCCATTACAATCTTCCTCTATCAAACGGCGTGAGTGATGGGGTTAAAGGCCTTGTTCGCAGATACAATAATGATAATGATGACAAGGAAAAATAGCGGTAAGGGTTGTGCAGAAAATTGAAGTGCAAGGGGTTGAAATGATTGACCGCAAAAAAAAAAAAAAGAGGAATCATTTGGAGGGAGCGGAAAGAATGGTGTAGGTGCCACTTAAGTGTCTAATCGCCTAACCTGGCCTTGGCTTCGTGTGTTTCCCTTTCTGTTCGCACCTATATTTTCAAGCTGGTTCCAATTTTTGTGACGCCATCTGGAAGAATAAAATAGTAATTTAACCTACCAAAGATTGAATTTCATCTAAATGATACATAAATGCTTATGTCGCAGGAAACACAGTACTCCTCCGCTACAACGATTATCCAGTTAATGCTGCTTAGGGAAAAAGTTCGTTATTTAATATGAGAACATAGGAAACAAACAAATACATTCTGTAGGAAGAATGCAAAGATCTACTCTGTTAAAGTGGAGGGTACACAAAAGAATTATGGCGCTTGAAGGGCTTAATATCTATTAAAGAGCAATAAGGTAAAGGTAAAGTTGGCCCTGTGCTTAACTAATTAAGCCCTACGCCATGAAAGCGTATGGCGGAGTGGATGTGTAGATCCACAATTAAAGGACAATACTGTACAGAAACTTCTTTCCCTTTCACAAAAATTCCAATCGACAGAATAGTAAAGTTGACGAAGATAATGCAAGTAATTTTATCAGTAACTTCCTCTGGTATATATAAGAATTAGGACTTCTCTTTTTAAATAATTTTAATTTATTGATTCGAGACAGATTTTATATATAAGCAGAAATATTTTTAAGTTAAAATAAGAAGTATAAGAAACTGGCCCCTCAAACCATTTTGTTAGAACACTAATCTGAACCTCCTCCAGCACGCTGAATGATTTTGCGAGTTCATGGCCGTGGTAAGAAATTCCACCTCAACAACAAGGGGACTGCAAGGGATGAGAGAGGATAAGAAAGTAGGTTACACCTGCATTTGTAAAGTTTCTTTTGTTTGAGCGAATCTCAATCTCGTTTTTAGCAGGTATCGTGAGAAAAACATTCACCGTACTTTTCATTTCACCTTCGAATATAGGTCCCTTCTTTCCCACAAGGAAGCATGAACTTCCAGAATGATCAGGAAAATTCTTCAGCTTGATATGTGGATGGTATCATCGTTAATCCTGTTATTAAGTCTGATAGAATGTGTCTGTAGGCTGAAAAGAATCTTTCTGTATCATAAGAAGCCACTTGTGAGTATTTTAACGAAAGATTTTTTTCAGGAGCAATGTCTTCAGGGGGATCTCCATTAAGTAACTGACAGACAATGGTAAATGTCGAAAATCCAGGGTTTCTTTTTAACACAACTTGCAGCTTGGTGGGTTCACTTTCACCAGCTTCCTTTTCACAACACCAAGCTTTTCACTTGCATTTTTCATTATGTCCATAGATTCTTGCAGAGGAAGTCCCTGGGCCTCTAAACGTTATATAGGCCCCGGAAGTCAGCCGAAATTGCTTCGGATGTAATAAATTGAACAGGCCACATTTGGATCTCTGAATGCTCACTGGGTCCACGAACGGAAACTACAGACTCCTATGGGAACTTGGCTACAAGTGATTTCACAGGTTCAGAGTGTTCAATGTAGAAGTTGATTGCTTCATTCCGGGTTCCCCATCTTGTTGGCACTGGTTCCGGAGGCAAGGGTGCGTCTGGCAAGTGCTGCTTGCAGGATTAGAGTTTTGAGAAACACATTTTTGTCATCGAAATTAATTTAGTCACTTGGCAGAATTGCGCTCTGATCTCCTCGGCAACATTTTGCAGTCCATGGGCCAGGCAAGTAAAATGATTGCAATTAATGTAAAACACTTTCAACGCACCTGCACCTTTCAGCATTTATGCCGGAGCATCTGAATACAAAATTAGTACGAGTAGCTTCTCCTCATGAACTCTGATAGGACACATCACGTTAAGTCCGTCATTCACAGATCTTACAATAGATGAATGATTTGTATGGTGCAGAACTCTGGAGCAAATACAATGTGGATTGGAAAGAACTTCAATAGCTAACTTGCCAGCCACAAAGTTTATGATAACGCGACTCACGGAATCCGTTGTTTCGTCCACAGCACTCCGCATAACGGCATCTCCTATGTCACATCTCTTGTTTAGAAATGTTTCTTCATAGAAGATAGGCAGATAATGTTCTCGAAGTGTTGACTAGTTTGGAATATATTGTTTGCAATATTTTTCCAAAAAGGACCGAAACTCTGGCATTCGGAGTTTAAACTTGGAGATGTTCGTGGACATAATCGAACTGCACATATCCTTGAATAATTCCTTTCTTGAGGTCGAAAATGGCTGCATCTTTGTTAAGAGCACTTGCTTTTTCGAAGTACTCAGTTGCTTGCTCTTCATATGTAACGCTCTTCGTACATGTTGCTCCAAATGTGATTTCATGGAACACAAAATACTTATGTTGCAAGCCAGACATATTACGATTTTACAGTTGGTTATGAAGGCACCGTCTATGGCAACCGATGCCATGAGGATATCGACTCGAGACTTGAACTTAAATTGTTGAACGGCTCATAGAAAACTAAAATCACTTTCAAAATGTTCAAGACAGGAACGGAGGTTGGTAGGGCATGCGATTTCTTAGATAAATCCCCAACGCGTAAGTCACACTAATGAGAGGAATTACCTGGGGGGTTGTAGTATACTCTACTTTACAAAAGAGATATTTCCTTCTGGATTTCCCCGTCATTGCAGAAAAGGCCTTTTGAGAGAATGAAGGAGATTATCAGTAAGGTATTTAAACAAAATACAAAAAGAAACATAAGAACTTTCGTCTTAAAATGCAAGTAAAGAAAAGTATATGTGCAGGAAATGCCAAAAATGTGTGATACTCTTGCAATTCGTGAAGATTATTACTTTTTGAGCATCTGCATGATAAGAAATGGAAAATGTATTTACAGACTTTCTTAGTTCTAATCATTACAAATTCCGTGTACATTCGCATTCGCAGTTGTTGGTTCCTTGCCTAATGTGACATTGAAATCTTCTAACAAAATTTTCATATGGTATTTAGGGAACTTATCGAATACACGTTCTAGTTCCTGTAGAAGCCACCCGTCATAACATCAATTTTATCATCTGTTGGGGCATCAACATTCAGAACGATAATATTACGCCAGCGACCTATTAGTATTATGTACGACATCCTATCACTAAGAAACACTTCCGTCTTAACTGCTGATACGATTCTCTTATGTACAAAAAACTGTACCTAATTCATGGTTCTCATTCCCCTTTGCATAGAAAAATGTATAGTCTCCTGCTGGTATGGTACCACCCCTGTCCCATCTGACCTCCAGTACTCCCACTAAATCTAATTTATATTTGATATTCCTTTCGCAATTTTCATGGGCGAACCTACCCTATACAGACTCCTTACATTCCACGTACCAAATCACACGTCAATTTTCCTTGGCTCAGTTCGTTTATCCAAAGAATTCTCCCAAGTCTTAGGCCCTTTGTGACATTTTGTAACTATCTTATTTCTTAGTTGAGGACTTGTTAGTCCCATACCCAATCCCCAATCTGGAGAATCACCCCTTGTTGGCTGTCCGCAACTGCTCATTCGATATATTCTCAGCTGCCCTCCATATCTGGAGGCCGTATCCTCCATCTGCAACCTGAGGACGCCCCATGCCGAGGTGACAAGGGACCCACCTAACATCGGGTGTGGAAGTATGATTCTATGAATTTTCATATCTGTAGTTGAGTAAGAAAACTTCATGACTTACGAACTTTATATCAAGCTATTGAATATCTGGATTAAACTAATTATATATTAATAACACTTTAAAAGCAAGCCTTTTAACTTAAAGTCGCATGCCAAGGTCTGTATCTTACTGATACAAAGAGAAAGAATTGTTTAATATGTTGAAATATGCTTTTCACAACGTACCGTAAATATAATCCAAGCAGTTTACATGTTACTAAGCTGTAACCACTAACCGACTTGTATCCTTCAACTTACTACAGTTCAGGGCCACGCCATAGCTCAAGCGGTTAGTCGCTGGCTTCCCACCGCGGCTGTGGGTCTGGTCAAGTGGGATTTGTGGTGGACAAAGTGGCGCTGGGGCGGCTTTTCTCCGAGTACTTCGGTTTCCCCTGCCTATCTTCATTCCACCAAATTCTCCCTCATCATAATCACCTGGGCAGGTACAATAGGCCAATCAGTGGCCGCCGTGCCGAGTGGACCCAGTTGGACTCCACTCCCCACTAAGCGAGCTTAAAAAATTAAGATTTACTTCAGGACAGAATAATTTCACAACAACGTCACATACGTTTAAATTATAATACCCTCTTCCGAGATCCACGAATCTATGTCTTACATGAAATATAATGAATAATAAAAGGAACATCCTTATTAAAAGTCCATAACTCGTGACAAATTTAGGGATACATGTTATTATGACGCAGTCACTTAATTGAACGTGGGGAGGAAGTATTTTTCCGAAGGCATGCGCAGGCGCAGTTGTCCGAAGAATGGCGTCATCGCTGTGGTGCATGTGAGCCGGTCAATGTACGGGATCAGCATTTTGATTTTGTCCGTGAGAAGATACATTTTTTTACAGTGACGTAATACCAACGTCATTGCCGATGACTCAGTAACTACAATTGGAAATGCTCCAGGGTGTAAAGATGCGCTCATCTGAAGAAGTTGTACTATGAGACTACCAATGCGTTGTCGTCTCAGAAAGCAAAAGGGGAAAAGTGGAGTTTCCAGTTCTGTATCGTGCGTCATCCGAAGAAACATTACAAAACACGAAATTCGTATGCACATATGAATTACGAAGTCGGATTTTAAGAAAATAGTGATATTGGTTGTGACGACATGTTGTTGACATATCGAAATGAATTCCAGACACATTCTTATAAACAATACGTTTTCATTGTAGCTAACTTATACGGTCACTGCTTGAATAAAAACATCAAGTTTATTTTTATTTGGAGTCGCATATTTCCTAAGAAGAAAATTTGTTTCCATGATTTGTTGATGTTTTCATACGAGACATTTTTAATAGGTTACGAAGATAATCTGTATTGAGGACATAAAATGGCGCAGTAACTTATCTAGACAATGACAGTAGCCACGTTTCAATGTCGCGACGCAAGCGGAGGCCCTGGGGCCGTTTTTCGATAATAATATATGGAAGATAGGGCGTCAGCCACCTGCAGTAGAGTCCACATTCTCTTAAAGGGCTCATACACGTACGAGTCTGGCTCGCGAGTCCGACTCGGTTCGGGTTCCAATGAGCCAAACTCGTCCGTGTGTGAGTCGCAAAGGTGGGAGTCAGCTCATGTATTTGTGGTGAAATTAATCCGAGCCCGGCTCCCGAGTCAAGCTCTCCGAGCCGGACTCGCGAGCCAGATTCGTACATGTATGGGCTCCTTAACGTTATAATTCTATAATTAGTACAACATCATGTTCTTAATAAATATTCTGTTGGCTAAAACTCAGAGAGTTCTTCTGGCTTGAATTCGAAGGGGCCCCAATTCAAATCCTAAATTGAGGCAAAAAATAGGTATGCTAAATATTTCGTCACAACATGTTTTGAGCCTTTTCTCTCACGACTTGGGTTTCATATAAACAAAGCGAATTAATATGGATAAAATACCAAGACTAATATGTCAACAATTCAATTTAATGCAAATCCCATATTCTTGCTTACCTATTACAAAGTTTTCTTGTACTTAACTAATTAAACACGACGCCATGAAGACATAGGGGGCAGTGGGTGTACGTATAGATCCACATTTTCTTGACCTCGGCACTAGCTGGAGGTGAGTGGTTAGCTTCACGCCCCGGCCGCTTTACCCCCAGTAAAGAGCCCCCGGTACCCATTGTATAGGAGGTTGGGTGGACTCCGGAGCCGGTCTGGACTTATGGAGAAGTGTAAATTCTTGCCCTTATCGGAACTCGAACTCTAACCCTTCTGTCATCCAGCCCATAGCCAGTCGCTATACCGACTACGCTATCTGGGCTAAGGGATTTTATAAAAGTGCCGATGGAAATATTTTAGCAAAGGAAAATGGATTTAACTAGGGAACTGAGTCAGATACGTAATGAGAAGCCTCATAATTTGTGACATTAACATAGCATTGTTAAGATCGCTACATTAGAGACCGATGAGCAGGACAACATATAGACCACAGGGGAAAATGAGGAAATATTATATTTTAATTATGGTCGCGCCATAGTTCAGGAGGTCAGGCGTTGACTTTCCACACCCAGCAGCCCTGGTTTGATCCTAGATCAAGTTATATGGGGTTCGTAGTCGACAGAACGGCACTTGGGGGCAGGTTTTCTCCGAGCACTTATATTTCTCCTGCTAATTCTCATTTCATCAGATACTCCATATTCATTAATCATCCTATCATCGACACCATATTGTCTGAGTGCCGACAGCCTCAGTAAATAAGGAAGTAAGACAATTGCCTTCTAAAGGGGCAGGTCACAGACGAGATGCCGCTGACGATATGTAGGGCCAAGTGGGAGGATAAAAATAAATCCGATCTTACAGAAACAGGATAGGAATATTTGGACTAGGCTCAATTGGCTCAGGATAAGGTCCAATTGGACGAATATTTGGCTGCCATAAAAATTAGAATTTCTTAATCTCCAAAGCCACTATCACCTTTACAGGAAATGCTTGGAATTAGTAAGTTAAACCTATCCCTCTAATAGTCTGTGGAGTCCCATAAGTTTGTGAGACGTCGAGGCTCCCACATCTTCTAAACAATCGACTCATAGATGGCGGTGATGTTGTCAGTCTTATGCGCTGGCCGCGCTTTACCCCCAGGAAAATTCCTGGTACTCATTTCTGTTAAAGGCTGAGTCGACCCCAGGGCCACAGTGCGGCTGGAAGGATTAGGTCAATTGAAAAATCCGATGACCTCATCGGGATTAGAACCATCGACCTTCCGGCTTGTAGCATAGTGCCTCAACCAACTCTGCTACAGCATGCTGCAATGTGTAATACGACATAATGGAATTTTATAATTTATAATACTAACGGAAATATACTACAAGCCAGAAGGTCGTGGATTCAAGTCCCGAAGAGTTGGATTTTTTTACAATTTGCCAAATACTTCCAGCCGCACTATGGCCCTGGGGTCGACTCAGCCTCTAACAGAAATAAGTACCAGGAATCTTCCTGGGGGTAAAGGGCGGCCAGCGCGTAAGGCTGACAATCTCACTGTTATCTGTGAGCCGATTGTCTAGAAAATGTGGGAGCCTCGACGTCTCACAATGCGCCTTCATGGCCTGTTAACAAGGATAGTTTTCTACCTTTATTACTAACGGAGTCGCTCAGAACTGCTGTTTTTGAACACCATTATATTTTCAGTTTTGTATTGCGTATTTTGTAACGTTCTCAGTATATCTTACTATATCGAATGGAACGGGGGGACGGTTGGTGAATAACGTATTGGAAAGGATTTAGAAGGAAACAGTTATGACCTATTCGAGTTCATATCAACATATTTATCTGAAGCGACTGAGCTAACTCACAAATAATCTAGTTGAGACTTCTAGGTGTCCCGACCGAAATTTGAACCGAAAACCTTCTGAATAGAAATGTTAAACGTTATAGACACAAAGACCTATCAAAATAATTCTTAAAAATTACATTGGGACTCAGTTTCCTGTTGTGACATGTAGAGCCATTGCTAGGAAACGAATTGACAAGCACGTTTCCTAGAGATGGATTCTTGGAAACAAAGTCAGTACGGAACACCTTTCCATGGATACGAGTAATAAACAGACGTATTCTTGGATACTGGTACACAAATTGTCTACAACTTGAAACAGCGAAACAGAGGATTTGCCGCATCTGTTATGCCTGATGTCCTTGGTCGAGTGCGGCAGGAAATGGAAGACCACTTAGATCAGTGGTTCTCAATATTTGTGAAACTGCGGCCCGCTAAATTCTTTTTTATAAGACGAGGACCCGGTATAATTGATTTCAGGACTCGGTACTGGGCTGTGGCCCGGCGATTGAGAAATACTGTCTTAGATGTTTGCAGAGCCACCAATAGAGACCACACAGAACTTCGATATACACGCGGAAAAATCTATTTGATTTCTTCTTCTTCTTCTTCTTCTTCTTCTTCTTCTTCTTTTTGCTTAGTGGGGAGTGGAGTCCAGCTGGGTCCACTCAGCATTGCGACCGTAGAGTGGCCTGTTGTACCTGCCACGGGTGATTATGATGATGGAGTATTTGGTAGAATGAAGATTGGTGGGGAAACCGAAGTATTCGTAGAAAACCCGCCCCAGCGCCACTTAGTCCACCACATTCCCACTTGACCAGACCTGGAATCGACCCCGGGCCGCCGCCGCGGTGGGAAGCCAGTGACTAACCGCTTGAGCTACGGTGCGGCCCGATTTGTTCTATAATTTAGTTCATGTTTAAAATATGTACCATATTCCGTTTAATACACATAATAGTTTTAAACCCACCACCATGACATTTTGGACACACTATGTGAGAGGCCGTTCAGATCAGAGTCAAGTAAGCTATATCCCGTGTTTAGTCGCAGTTCAAACTAATCGTAAATCAGAAGTCAGTCGTAGTTCAGAGCAGATTAGAAAGACCAGAATGGAGCCAATCAGAATGGAGCGAGTCTTAGGCAGTTGTTTATCGTGGGTTATTGTAAGCTNCTTTTTAAGCTACTGAAGATCAAGATATTTCATCCGTCATATTGTACCATAAAATTTCAGATCCTTCTATTAACTACACAATATTCTGTACACTCAGACGATTTCATGAGATTCCTTCATGTAAATTCAATCTAAGAAATCACTAATCGCAATTCCTTTGCTTCACCCGAAAAGAGGCTTTAAGTTCAGTAAGAAAAAACATACGACATAAAAATGTAAAGAAATCTTATCTTCTGTTAAATTCCTTTTTCAGTTCATCGAACCCTTTGCTTTTGATCTCCTAACTACTCCAAGGTATTTTAAAGAGTACCGACCTCCGCCAGGGAGGCGATGTTGAGGGAGGGTATGAGAGACATTTCGTGTGTTACTACCAACCCTTTCTTTCCCATCAGTATTGGAATGCACAGCTAATGACTTTGTAAACCAATGAAACTTTAAATATACGTCATGGAGTCAACCCTGTCTTTTTCAGTCTCATTTGGCTGTTGAGTCGGAGGAATTCACAATTAATCCAATAGAGAAAGGGTTAGGGACAAAAACGTTGCACCTAAATTGAAGATGTATATACATTAAAAAAATATACCTTTTTCCGCGCTATAAAGTGGAAGTGTAAAAAATTATGAGTCGAAATTTCTCAAACAACATGATATCGTCGCCATTATCATTACAAAACCATTTTTTAGAAATGTTTTTGAGCTTATTTAAATACACATTACTACAATGCAATTTCTTATATTTCGGACTATTTTTTACGTTCAATATATACATTAGGCAGTACGAACCCCTTAATATCCATGAATTTCAATAATCAACTGTAATTAAGTTACTACACCCTTCGGACAAATTCCGAAATTATATTTCTTGATTTCCCTGGGCTGTCTACAGTCCAATAAAAGATAAATCACTAAATTAATCAGCAGTATATATTTATACATATTGTGATATAACGCCTGAAAGCCGGAAAAGCGGATCCAGGGTAGACGTTCATAGCTAGGCAACGATTCGGTAAACAGGTTCCCCAGGAAATGAACATGTACGCAACAATAGAAGAACTGCCAATTCTAGGCAACAGCGAGGTAAATACACCTATATAGCAATAGAGTAATTGTTATGAAACGATGTTTTCTGTTTAGGCCACCCCGTCGCTATATAACTGCACATAGAAATGACTGAAGCCAAGGCCTTTCGAACATTTGTTAGTATCTACTTTCTATTCAAAATTGAGCGTGTAAGCGCTAACTAACGCTCCATAAAACACGGACTAGATCAGTAATGACTTATGCTTGTTCCCCCTGGGAAATAGCGGAAGACACCTCCATATTAAAATTGCCGTGCCTGATAAACAGTTTCTTCGCACCACAAGAAATTTTTCAAGGTGCACACCAGTCCGCGATTTACACATGGCTTTAGACCTTCAGGATGTATACGATTATATAAAAAATTGTGCAGGCGACAAGCAAAAGCCATACAAAATCGTGAGAATGAACTTTTTCGCGGTATAGGACAAGGCGAAGCCAAGCATAGAAAATATAAGAGGCTCGAACTTGGCGGCGGTTAAGCTTACGACCGTTCAGGCAACTAAGCTGCCGTTGTAGCATAAGGTACATAAGAGGGACATGCTCTGCTTTGCAAAGCCTCGACTGACAGAGGACTTGTATTTAGTCCAAAAGGAAAAATTTTCAGTGTGATACGTACTGGTGACGAAAGGCTAAGCATATTCATTAGAGACAAACTCATCTTCTCGTCAGAGAGGATTTTACATTAGGACTATGACTTCACCTATTTAAATGGAAAAAAAATCACTGGTCGTGATCCTTAAAGAGTTGGCTCCAAGATGAAGTGATTGGCGGTAAATCGCCAGTCGTAAAGTAACTCTGACTTTGGCTTTGACTTTGACTAGGAGTGAGTTGAATTTCAAGACTCCAGCCTGCCAGGGTATGAGCTTTGGATTTGAACTGAGGAAGTCTCTTGAGATGGCAGTAAAAGATGACTGAGAAAATTGACTAGAAAGGGATTAGGCTGAAAAGGCTTAATGTGTGCTGCAGTTACAGTGAGACTGATATAAATACTGTGTTAAAATCCGTTGCCAGGAAACGACTAATGAATACTGATAACCTTATTGTGTGTGTAACAGTGAACTGTAAATTTGTAGATAGCGATAGCGCTGTAATTACGTGTAGTTCTGAAAGGTGTAAGTGGTCAATAAATCCGATATCCAGTTCATAAACCGTCTAAAGTCACACACCCTTACCCTAACAATATTTTGACACTTTTTAATTTATTAGAAGTGAATGACAAGTGTGTTAATTAGTTTCACGATCCTACATCAGCTAATAAAGTCAAACTCGTACAGCAACAATATGAAGTTGCAAAATATTGGACCAGATGAATGTGAAAGTCGTGCAAAATTCGACACCGTCAGTCGTGACATATATAATGCGAATCAATTTTACATTCTGACGTCTGAACTCTATTACCATTGTGTCTGTTCATCCGTTTGGCTGTTAGTAACTCCTATTCAATAGCTTCTTCGGTCCATGGAGTGGGTGTGTAACCCAGAGTATTCACGTTAATTTTACAGCACAACAAATTCCCAAATTTTCGATAAAGTGTGGGAAGTAATTTTTTTTTTTTTTTGCTAACTCGGTTATCCTGATTAAAATGCGTCAGACCGAAGTTTATAACACCCACACTTCTATTTCGTTACCTCCTATTGCTTTTGTTTGTGAAATAGAACGTACTTACTACCTCTTGGCTACAGATCCAGAGGTCCCTGGTCCGATTCCAGGTACTACCAGATTTTCAAGGCCGCACCATATCTCAAGCGGTTAGTCGCTGGCTTCCGACCGCGGCGGCCCGGGTTCGATCCCGGGTCTTGTCAAGTGGGATTTGTGGTGGACTATGTGGCGCTAGGGCAGGTTTTCTCGGTTTCCCTTGCCAATCTTCACTCCACCAATTGCTCCACAATCACCCTCATCTATCATCTGGGGCTGGTACAATAGGCCAGAAGTGGCTGCAGTAAAAGGGACTTAGTCCCACACCACTAGCAATAAAAAAATACTAAGTCTTACTCACTTTGAAATAATGTTTTTATTTAAATTATAACATATTTATATTTGCTGATAATACGTAATTGTATCATATTATGGTTGGAAGAAACCCAAAGAACACTAACATAGAAATACGTATGTAAAATTTTCTCTGTTTTGGACCGAAATTCATTGCACTAAACTTTGATCAGGTAGAAAGTCTTTTGTGTTCTTATTTGGAATCAGTATAACGGAATTAATTCTAAATATTTTCATTTATATTGCCATAGCAACCTTACTGAGTAGTGTTATTTGGAGAGAAGTTTCGGGCAATTCTTTAGAACACCAACGGAATTCACTAGAGGAATAATCGTATATTTTGAGATGTGACCTGGATTTAATCGGCTATGAATATGGACCAATTTCAAGCTTTTCTGAAAATAATGAATAACTTTCTTATCCATGTAAGAAGAAAAGATTTTACAACCTGAATAACAACAGCTATCTATAGTTTACGATCACCAGATAACATGCAGACAGTCGGTATATCAAGAAAGCAGTCTTCTGGGATTTGGCACCGTGTATATGTGGTGTTAACCGACGTTTCGGAGGAACGTATCGCCTCCATCTTCAGGGTAGAAGAAAAATATATAAGAAATCTGCAAGCAAAGAGAGCGTGANTCAGATGTGTGCGTTATGTATTT
Organism: Cryptotermes secundus; assembly: GCF_002891405.2. Lineage (NCBI taxonomy): Eukaryota > Metazoa > Arthropoda > Insecta > Blattodea > Kalotermitidae > Cryptotermes > Cryptotermes secundus. The sequence continues at coordinate 331,177 of NW_019734988.1, forward strand.
TAATATTTTAATATTTGAAAATAAGATATTAAAGAGCAGTTAAGACTCTAGTAGTGTCTGAGAATCTTCGTAAAAGGATATAAAATTTTATTTTGCATCAAAAGTGGCAGCCTAAACAAGTTGGTCACATGACTACTTCCCTCATCCTTATATCTCATTTCTTCAAGATCCATTTTTCAATACCCTTCCACATACGACTAGGTCTCTCAAATATTTTCTTCCCGTCAGATTTTCTAATCAAAATTTTGTACGCATTTATAGTGTTTCTCAATTTCCTTCTCCATTCTTATCTTTTTCTTTGATGTTCATGTACATAAATTTTGTGAAATGTCGCCCTTCAGTGCTATTGTGAGCAGTGCGGTTCAGTCCCTCTGCCCCATGGGAGAGCAGAGTTAATTCAGAGTATAACTTTTTTAATTTTGAAACTTACAGGGTCACATCTTTTGGAATGCTACAGTACGAAATGACAACGACGCCTGCTTTCATCAATTTAAAATCAGGCACTTTCTCTAGAAAAATTGAAGAAACTTCCATTAGTACAACTTAAAATATGTTAATGAACTGAGGACCCGTACGCTTGTAATATGTAAAGGAATTCCATGAAGAATTCTGAAAAATTAAGATTAATACTTAGAAATACATGATGAGATTTTAATGGCAGCAAGGAATACAATAGGAAAATTATGTGACATAAGAGGGAAGGTAATACGATTGTCTGAGTTATTGTAGTAGGACTTTTAACATCCAGCCTTACATATATTCTTGTCAACTGCTTTGAGAAGGGGAGAAAACATTAAAAAATCAGCCTTGACCCAATTCAGCAGCTTTCATTTCGAAAGCAGCCATGTGCCTTGTCAAACGTTGTGTTAGTTTTTAGGACTTGTATCATCAATTATGGGGAAATTGGGCTGCCTTATAAAAAGATGAGAGGGGTTAATGGAAACTATTAGCCTACTTTTAAGGGTATACAAATGCTCAAGAAATCAGTATTTTCACAATGAATATTGGTAGCAGATAATGCAAATAGTCTGTTTCCATTACATCGTAAACTTCATGCACGGATTTTCTTATCTAACGAAAGGGAAGCAGAATACGAAATCCAGTGTTTACGCCTTCTGTATTTAATTCATTTTTCCAAAATCCTTTTTGTCACATCTACGCCTTTCTTTTTTTACCTTTATTTTCTTCTTATTTCCAGTATATTTACGGAGGTGATATGAAATATGTGTGTTCTTCAGAGAGATACTGCACATGAATTTCCTTTTGGCATTCTACTCTTTCAAAATCTCTCTCTTATTCCAACAGCAGCAAGAGTAACAATGACAAAGAAATGATAACAAATAAGAATATAGTTCATGACGAAATGCAAGGAAAGAATTAACAGAAGAACTACTTGTCACGCCTGTCATCTTTGTGCCTGATATCCATAATGTTAGTGATGAAAGTGGGAGAGACATTTACACAAAATTCCACAAAAATCTTGAAAAATTTTCAACAAAATGTTGGAGAGAGATCACAGGATATAATAAGAATATAAGCAAGATTTTAATTACTAATTACGTGTATAAATAAGTAGAATAAGGAACAGAATAAATGGGAACAGCTGTAGTTGATATTTCAGATAATAGGGTCCTGGACTCGAATCCCATTCAGTGCATAAATATATTCCGAGCAATTGTAAGCAATTTAAATCTTTAGATATGCAATATAATGAATATTAAACGATAATAAAATTGAAATTATATAGTGTAATTCATTTGTTGCCTGTTGAGTGGTTAAGATTCCAGCAAACAATTAAGATTCCACATGAATTAAAACTTCTAGTAAATTAATGGACAGTAGAAAGCACGTATCTAACCAGCGCAACCCCAGGGAGAAGGGAAATAAAGGGTTGAAGACTCAGACAAAAAAGAAATAAAACCGTCTGTAGTGTAAATTCTTTTCCCATGTTATGTGAGGACGTTGGCCCTTTTCGTATTTAATTTTGTCTCATGTACCTTTTTTTTGTTTTCTTTTCTTTTGGTTTGCTTTACGCGTCGGGCCTCTTTCTACAGGCACAAAAAATAACCTAATCTACAGACACGCTTTTAAATATATGCATATATATGCAGCTAAACACCGACCTACCCTTAGTTAATACAAGATGGCGTCACTAAAATATTTGGAACAAAAAATGTAACATCATAGTATCTTTAGCCTATCTCCCTTTCAACCCAAAGGCAATTAATTATATGAAGGGAAAAAATATATGTATCTATATGGCATAGATGTTATATTTGCCGCCACCTGCGCTTATTATACGTAGTTATATATTTTTTGTCTTCACTTTCACTAAAAATCAACGCTGCTAGCCAGATTTGCCCACACTTCAGAGTATATGTCATATCTTAATAGTCTATGGAATTAATCTTTTAAAGACTGCATTTCTTCGCAATTTATATTGAAATTCAATTCGTACCTCACAGGAAACAAATTGTCTCCGCTATAGAGACCATCCGGTTAATGTTGTTTAGGGAAATACCCTCTTATTATTGTGACAACCATACGAAACACACGAATACACTCTGAAGGCAGAATTAAGAGTTTTAGTATATTAAAGAAAGCGGTACATATTGCAACCACTGGAATTTAAAAGATTAAATTAAAAGTATTTTCACGTGTCACGGTGACTAAGACGCGAGGTTGGATTGACATTTGGAATTATTAATAGCCTATAGGTCAAAACTACAATTAATTATAATAATTGTTGCTTTACACAATGTACAATCACTCCACACTAATCTCTTCAGTCTATCTGCACTAGTCTTCACGGGTTTATAACATGGAAATTATAACAGTCTCACTGAATCACACACTCCAAGTATTACACATAAATGAAATATTCTAATCACATATTAATTGTTCACAGGCCGACTTCTAGTTCTTCTTCAACTACGAACTTCCCGTGGCTATCTCCTTGCTTGCTTATTCGCGTGCTTGTGCCTCTATTAGGTATTCGTAACTTGCAACTGCTTTACTTATAAATTTTCATTTCATGCATCCTGCTGTGTTACAATATCAAACCTCTTTATTAAAACCGTCACAACACAACAGATATCAAGATCAGTGCCTAGTTTCGGCTCTGCCACATGTTTCGGCTATCAATAGCCATCATCAGGCAAATACACGGTTAACATATATATACACCACTGAACTGCAGTACTAGTAAAATTGGATACAATACTATTAATTATATAAAACACTTGACGTAAAAATACAATAAATCATATTATATAAAACAGAAGTTATAGTATAAAAAAAGAATAAAATTCTTAGATTGATATTTTATATCATCGAATCAGTCGTTGGTTTTGTAATTTCGTTGCGTTGCCAAGGGCAAATTGGAATGTTCTATATTTTTTGTATATAAAATTGTATAGGAGGCTCGTGATGTAACAACGTCGTTGTTTACATTCCCTACAGAACGGACAATACTTTGTAAGATGAGGCACCGACTAAACAATTAACATTAATCTACTACATCTACATACATGTCAAAGTCAAAGTCACATTGCGACTGACGGTCAGTCAGTCAGTAAGTCTTGGTGTCGAGCCCCATCTGGGGCTCATGACCAGATATTAATTTTACCTTTTGACAGTTACGGTTTTATTTTCGTGGGGCGCCCTCCCTGACGAGAGGACGGGTCTGTCTTGTGCATATGCTGCTGGCCATTGCCAGAGCGATCTTTCTCGGGTCGGAGTCCCTTGGGACTCGCGACCATATTTTACTGTCTCAGATATGAGGCTTCCCTTTTCGTCGCCTCCTACGACATACATGAAGAGGTTGCTTTACTTATGTAGCCGAGAAACGGACATTGACCTATAGTAAACACATATCAAGTGATCGCCATCCAGCCAGCCTATTGGAGCGTCGGTCGGATCTACAGAGAACACATTTCACGTGATCACAATCCACTGTTATGACGTCACCGCGGACACGGAAAACATAGCTTCCTCTATCGTTGCGTAACCTAGCAACGGACTGTTTATCAAGACCCTGTCTTCGCTGGAACTTGTTTACCAACATCTTGACTAGCAATGGGTGTGCATGTAGCAGTATGTTAGTGATTCCTTTTAAAATTTGGATTAGTGCTAGACAGTATCTACCTAAACACATCGAACTAGGACTGGAGTTCATTTCGATACAGAGAAATATACAGCTATCACAGGGAAGGGACCAGATTCATCGTAACGTAACCTTATTATATTTAAGCATCCTGTTGCACTCTACACGATAAATGATNAACGTAACCTGTCTGAGACAAAAGTCAAGGAGTTCTTGTAAACCAATCATTATTGGTAATGTACGAGTATTTCGACGTCTGATTGACAGCGTAGAATGAGTGTTACTTGTTGGAATATGTAATCAGGTTTCCAGAACTACTTGTTGAATCAGCACATTTATTTAAAACGGGCATCCTCTTAGTCCTTTGTTACTTGGCAGTTAGCAAGCAAAAGGCACTGTCGACGGTGTGACCTCTTTACATAGTTAGTGCTAATGCTAAAATAACGAATTTCGCGAGATGGAGGCACATGTAAACAGATTGAGTTCAAAAAATGGTCACAAGGACAAGTGCAACTAGAACTTCATGAAATTATGAAAGACATATCAACCCTTTACTATAAATATTCTACTATCTTGACATTAAATTAACGCACGGGAAAATAAATGTACCCATTCCTCTCCAAAAATATTTTTATGCTTCATCCCTGAAAATACTGAACGATTTTCAATAAAATTTCACATCGGCTCTTCAACTATGGATAGAAATGAATTTTGAGTCTAATCAGTTGAACATGAACCCTACTTTATATGAATTTCGCGTCGAAACCTGCTGATTTTCTCGAGCATAATTCATTGTACAAAAGATTGCTGATGTATGCATACAGCATAAAATATACATCACCAAAATCCAAAAAGGTTTCTTTAAACACTTTTGGATATGATAAATTTTTTACAAAATAATAAGAAGTATCGGTTTGATTCCTTAGCATACATCACTCATGACACGAAAAAAGAACCCACATTACAAATGGGTATCTGACAAAATGATACTGAAACATGTATATGAAAACCCCTTCACAGTCAGATTTCCTGACAAGAGTGAATGGGAAGACGGGTTTCGGCCCGATAGAAAAGGGCGACTGATCTGGTATACAGATGATCTCAAGATAAATAAGGGCACTGGAGCCGGTGTGTTCTACTATGGCACGAGGTGGAAACTTAGTTTCAGCCTTGGGCAGTACACGACAGTATTCCAGGCAGAAGTATATGCCATTAAGGCATGTACTATGGAGAATCTAGATAGGAACTATAGAAATAGGAACATCTACATTCTATCTGACAGCCAAGCCGCACTTGAAGCATTTGACAAACACCAGATCAACTCAAAATTGGTCTGGGATTGCCACCAAACTCTCATGGAACTGGCCAAACATAACAGGGTACAGCTGATATGGGTGCCAGGGCATGAAGATATTGCTGGAAACGAAACAGCAGACCAATTGGCTAAGATTGGAGCTGAACATCAGTTCATAGGACCTGAACCAGCCTGTGTCATCTCTATAGGAGTTGCCAGAAAGGCAATTAGGGATACTGGGGATCCTTGACTGGACTCAGGCAAGCAAAGGGACTCATACGAGGTCCCTCTGCTAAAAGAGCGAAGGAACTGTTGAAGTTAAACAGGAACCAGCTACGATGGGTGGTAGGACTACTTACAGGACACTGAAACCTTAAAGGACACCTCTTCAAACTCAGACTATTTTATTTATTGCTAGTGGGGTGGACTAAGTCCCTTGTACTGCGGCCACTTCTGGCCTATTGTACCAAACCCAGATGATAGGTGAGGGTGATTGTGGAGCAATTGGTAGAATGAAGATTGTCAAAGGAAACCGAAATACTCGGAGAAAATCTGCCCCAGGGTCACTTTGTCCACCACAAATCCCACTTGACCAGACCAGGGATCGAACCCGAGCCGCCGCGGTGGGAAGCCAGCGACTAACCGCTTGAGCTATGGCGCGGCCCAAACTGGGACTAAGTAACAATCCAACTTGAGAGAGGTGTCAAGAAGAAAATGAAACAGGCACACATATCCTGTGTGAATGTGAGGCCTTAGCTTATTTAACAATACGTCACTTCTATCAATATTTTATGGAACCAAGCGACTATATTCGACGTCCCCATGTACAAAATCCTGCAGGATTGCTGAGGGGATAATCAAAATGGGAAGCACAATAAATCACTGTGATCGAGGTGCAAGAGCCAAGAGGGCTCACACCTTGTACATTCATTCATTCATTCATTCATCGATTTGATTATGCATAGCAATATATTCGGCGATATTAGCTCTATATCTGTCACTTAACATCTGCAGTGTATGAATAGGAGTGCCAACGAGGCATACAAAATAAAGAATTCACTTAAAATATTTGCAGAGACATATTTCATATTGATTTCATTTTTAAATTGTTGTTCACATTAAATTCGAGCCATGTTGCATTTAAACGTTGAAAGGCATAAAAGCATAAGGCTTAATTTTCAAAAAGTGGGTCGGGAATAATTCACTCCATGCTGACCCAGTGGGTCCTTCCTCCAGAGGTCACAGGGACTAATGCCTCAGTCGTAGGTTGCAGAATCTCTAGTCCTGGGACAAGCAACCAGTGTTTGGTCTCCTTGCTTAGTTATGCCAGATCAGAAAATGTTTCCGCATGGCCCAAATATAAGGGCCAAATTATCCTGTAAATGGTTTCGCTTTCTCTGAGAATAAAATTAAAATAAAGCAAAGCTATCCCTGTAATAGGCCGTGAAGGTCCATAGGGTTGTGAGACTTTGAGGGTCCCACATTATCTAGACAATCGGCTCAAAGATGACGGCAAGGTTGTCAGCTTTACCCGCCTGCCGCGCTTTACTCCACAGGAAAATTATTTAATTAATTCCTGGCACTCATTTCTGCTAGAGGCTGAGTCGACCCCAGGGCCATAGTGCGACTGGAAGGATTATGTCAATTGAAAAAAATTCAATGATCTCATCGGGACTTGAACTAGCACCTTCCGGCTTGTATCATAGTGCCTCAACCAACTACGCTACTGCATTCCCAGCTTTTTCTGAGGGTTTCAATAATAATTCTTCCAGTAAAGCAAAGTTATCCCTATACTTAATTAAGCATCTCGTCTTAAAGATACCGTATTTACGCATGTATAGGCCGCACATTTTTTTGCCAAAAATTCAAGAGGAAAACTGGGGTGCGGCTTATATTCGAAATATTCGAAATCACACTTCATTTAAAAAATATATATATTCATAATTAGTAATACAGGGTGTAATACTCCTGAAAAAATATTCCAAGAAAATTATTTTTTCTATAATTTCTGTCTGACAATTGTCCAGCGGCCTATACACGCACGCGGCCTATACATGCGTAAATACGGTATATAGGCAGCGGAGCTATAACCGCACGCATTCTTAACATGGGGCACGAGGTAGCGTAGTTGGTTGAGGTACTGTGCTAGAAGCCGGAAGATTGCGATGGGGAAGCCAGCGACTAACCGCTTGAGTTATGGCGCGACCTTGCCGACGGTAAGTAAGGATTCAGTTGTATTTATACTCCAGCCTACACATCTATAGCATCATACTTGAAAATGACTTTTTTTGGTTACATTTTCCAAAGGCATATTCTTGGTTTCTATAGTGATGCATGAGGCTGTGTACTGAGACTAATGCAATTGTATGAATGTACAGTGCATAATCACTGCAATTAAAAAAAACTGGGCTAAGCGTTTCGACACTATTGTCTCATCTTGATGCCGTCAAATATTGAATATTATAATGATTACTCTCATCTCTAAAAGTTCCATGAATCCAGCAGCTAAAGTATTGGATTTGAACGCAATAAGCAGACATTCTTCTTTATTCACTAAACATAGACTAGTGGAACAGTATGAAACAACGTGACACTGACAATTCACTTTCGTTTGGGTTTCTGTTAGGCACTTTGTCATTTCTTTGATGTCCCACTTTCCATGGGAAGAACTTTCTATTCTGGAAAAGAAAAGGGCATGAAAGACATTCCTCCCTTACTATATTGGTATAGCAGTAAGCAGAAGGACAGAGGTTTTTCATTATTTACACAAGTAAACAAATAGATGAGAGAGAAAGGAAGAAAGAAAGGAAGAAATAGGTCAAACGGAGTCTGAAGGCTGTGAGAATTTCAGTTAGAGGGTTCACCGTAGTTGACAATAAAGCACAAGGGGGTGGCTTCACCCTTATTAGTGTTTGCAATCCTTCAGGAAACAAAATTAAGAATAGCAAGAATGCAGCCACGAACAAGTTGCACGAACGGAAGGATAATGTCCGTGACGAGCAGGGTGGTGGGGGGTGTTTTGTGGGAAGAAGTGTCTGTCAGCTGTTGGTACTGTTGGTCTAGTTACTTTCAGTTGCCGCTTGTGCCAAACAGGTAAACAGAATTCAACTCAACTATGACCTGACTAAGTTGGTAACGTACAGGCAAAGTTATTCCTGTTCTCAATTAATTGAACAATTATTTTCGTATCACATTAGACGCTACATAACGTCTTCAATTTAAAGAACGTCGTTAAATAATATGAATTGTCATACGTCCATACATTCTCTTCAGAATTTTGCTGTCAAACCGAACTAGACGTCCAGGTTAACAAATGAATTTTGCAGGAAAGAATACTGAATAGCAGATCGCATAGTATTTTCATCTATTGTTGACAGACACCCGTCTCGAGGGACCTGAAAACATGTGTTTCGGTCTTTCCGGTGTTCGAATTCCTTTTTAAGTATGGGCGCGTGCAGCTGGACCTTCGACGAGTGTCATTTTTGTAAATGACCACCGGCGTGGACATCTGCAAATGTATCTGCGGATGTTGTTAAAAATCCGTGACCCAGTGGCGGATCTAACCTCTAAACAGCAGGCAGCAAAGATGACAGTTAAAGCGCTTGATTTTCTTGGTTATTTAACAATGTTTTCTCAACTACATAGGTTACATACTCTTATGTCGAATGGTAGGTTGACATGAATTATGAATTATAAATAATATGAAATGGAAAAGGTGACGGGACAAACGAATCCATAAGCAATTCACGGGATAGGATGGATTAGAAGCATTTTTTTTTCACTGAGTGAGACTGAGTCCATTTGGTACTGCGGCTACTGTTTGGCCTATTGTACCAACCACGGATGATAGATGCTGATGAGCGTGGAGCAACCCGTGGAATGCGAATTGGCATGGTAAACCTAAGTATTCGGAGAAAACCTTCCCCAGCGCCACCTTGTCCGCCACAAATCCCACTTGACATGATCCAGCCTCGAATTCTGAAATATCTTATTCACAATAAACTCATAACGTCATAATATCGAATACTGAAGAAATACAAAAATACGTGTTCGAAGAAACCGTTCTGAACAAGCATTTCTCATTAAATCACGACAGCTGATGAAAGAGAGACTAATTTAAATTTGAGGTTTTGACAGTGGTGACTGCGAAAATTGCACTTTGCCGCTGCTTCTGATGTTTGCTTGGTTATGTTACTCTTTGATCCTGAAGGTTGAGGTGATATGTTCCTCCGAAACGTCGTTATCTCTCCAAAATACATGTTCTTACAACCCAGACCGTACACTTCACAGAGACTTCTGTTGGCATATCAACCTCTGGCAGAATTAGTAGTACCTGCTACCTGCAACCAGCGTATGCAGCGCTCTATCGGCGAACTGTGGTGCCATCATCACATGCAATATCGTTACGAGTTCATTATATATGGCACTGTCCTTAATAGTGAGCCAGATTGTGTATTTTAAATCCAGTACAGTGTTCATGCTGTCACTGACACTGTCTGTAATTTCCAAGGTCACATATATTTCTTGATGACATTTGTTAAATTGTTCCATTTCTCTGGTTAATAAACATGGAAAATTTAGATGGGCCTCTTTTCGAATTCTATAGGTAACAGATACATCTCCTTTTACAAAAAGGGAAATTCGTTTAAATTCCAGCATTGTTTGAAAAGTGAGGTAGAATTATCCTTGGGATTTGATTAATTAAGCACCACACCATGAAACCATAAGGAGGAGTGGTAATATGGATTCATTAAATGAGTCCCTGTAATAGGCCGTGAAGGCCCATAGGGTTGTGAGACGTCGAGGCTCCCACATTTTCTCTAGAGAATCGGCTCACAGATGGCGATAAGGTTGTCAGCCTTACGTGCCGACAGCCCTTTACCCCCCCCCCCGAGGAAGATTTCTTGGTACTCATTTTTGTTAGAGTCTGAGTAGACCCTAGGGTCATAATGTGGCTGGAAGGATTAGATAAATTAAAAAAAAAATCCAATAACCTCATCGGAACTCGAAATCGAGACCTTCCAGCATATAGCATAGTGCCTCAACCAATTACGTTACAGCTGCCCCTAGTATAGCTCCACAATTACGAGTAATATCTGAGGCAAATGACAGGTTTCATAGTGGTACAATTGTTAGTCTACCAGGATATTTCTTCTGTTATAGTTCACTCAGAATATTGTCTATTCAATTTCTGTTCTGTAAACTCGTAGAAACATTTTCCTGGTTGTTACTATAGGATTCTGACGATGGTGTATAACACACTGATATGTTGGGATTTTGGACTTTATCCATCGTCCTGGTTTTTAAGATAACAAATAAAAACACGACGTTTCGGAAACTGGATCTGTTTCCGTCCTCAGGTGAAGGAAAACACCTATTCAGTTGGGTCCCTTAGAAAGAGCTAGCCTCAATCACTGGGTCCAGTGATAAAGTCCAAAATCCCAACATATCAGTGTATTTTCCTGGTTGATTGATTATATTACCTCCAACCGTGGACACTGCATTAATTTGATATAGTACAAAACTGCGGTTCTGTAACACTGCTCGTACATCCCTAAATTATTATAAATTTAATCACAGATTCGATGTTAATTTAATTACTGAGGATTATGATTTACAGAAAATCTCTTTTAAAAAAATGATTTTTTATTCCGACAATTTCAAGCATTAGTCAGTGTCTGTGTGGAATAATTCAGAGTCACAACATTTTTACAGCTGTCCTGGAAATTGTTCTGTTAACTGGGACACATAATAAATCTCTCCTAGTGACTGTACTCCTGTCGTTTTCACTCAGAATAAAGTAGAGAAATACATTACGTAGGACAGAATTCCTTCCAAGTTATATTTGTACAGGAACGCATTTCACTTTCATGTTTTGTAAGAGCCGATTCCGAAAATTGCCGTCATCGTCACGGAGTTTCAGACAAACTGTAATCTTATACCTACAAGTGTGAAAGATATTCCCATAGCTCAAAATGTACGTGTACCCTACCCCATGAAAGTAAGAGTTTCGAGAGAAAGAACTCCCTTCATAATAACCAGTCGGAAAAGGAAAACCATTTCAAATGAACCAATATCTCGACTCGAAAATAAGCTGCTCTTGCCGCCATCAAAATATTTGTATGGTTCTAAAACGAGTCCTGGACTCCTTTACAATATTTGCGTCAATATCAAAACTTCTTTTCAATTAACTCTTTACCCTCCTCTGACCCCTTGTTCCATGCCAATGAGTGAAAATCATCTCTTCTGGTAGTTTTGTGTTCTTTGCTGAGATAATTCTTCTCACCGTGCGTCTGTAACCTATCTATCTAAGGGCGCGCCATAGCTCAAGCGGTTAGTCGCTGGCTTCTCACCGCGGCGGTCCGTTTCGATCCCGGGACTGGTCAAGTGGAATTTGTGGTGGACAAAGTGTCGCTGGGGCGGGTTTTCTCCGAGTACTTCGGTTTCCCTTGCCAATCTTCATTCCACCAAATTCTCCATTATCATAATCACACGGGCCAGGCTACAATAGGCCAATCAGTGGCCACCCTGCCGAGTGGACCTACTTGGACTCCAGCCCCCACTAAACGAATTACAAAAAAACTCTCTATCTTTCTATCTATCTATGGCTCTATAGTCCTTTTGTTTGACCTTGACTCCTTTTTCAGTTTAATAATTCTATACAAATTCTCTAGGACTCCTTGGACGGGGAATCAGCCCGTCGCATGGTCGCTACCTACACTCAGAACAACAGAAACGTAGAATAAACGCACACGGACATTCATGCCTTGAGTGAAATTCGAACCCACGATCCTAGCCTTCGAGTCAGCGAAGATAGTTTATTTATTAGAGCGGTCACTTTGATCGGCGAGTCTGTAACTTTTCTTTCCTCTGCTCTTGTTCTCACTTTGAGCATAGAGCTGATTTCTCAGTCTCATGATCATTTTACAGACTGTAATCAGACGGGTGATCAGCTCGTCGCAAGAGTCTGTAACCTATCCGAGTTTATTTATTACCCCACAACAGTTTGATTATAGGAAGAATACGGCACTTCCGTACCCATTTCTTCTATAGCGAATCGGGTATTCATATTCAATTACATCACCCATCCTCATTTTTATTTACAACTGATCTCACCTACAGTGTGTCGTCAAATGAGAGCTACCTACTGGATTCCTCAGAGACTGTAGTCCACCACTTCATGCGCATGTCTGTGGCTGTCCACCAGACACCGGTATGAACTGTGTCCTGTACACATTGACCACGAAGCGGCCTCAGCTGTGTAGAGGCGTTGCATTGAGGTAAACAGGAGCGGACGTGCATTGTGAGCAGGTCAGATTCCAAGGAAGTCCAAATGGACAATCTGCATTGAAATAGCCCACGCATTACTTCCGTGTGGCAGCAGCTGGCACGGTATTATATACAAATATCCTCCTTTTAAAAACACTCTAATGGGCAGCTGAAGAGTTTTTGAATTATGTTTAAAAATTTCGGTTTCATTCAACATCATTGACCTTCCGCAATGCCAGGTGCAGGGTTCTTCCTTTCCACACGCGTGCAGTGCCCCTTGCATGAGTCTTTATCCGTGACCAGTGACATTTTCTGGAAACTGCCTGCAAACTTAAGGTTGCTCTGCAATTGATTTTGAGTTGGTCGAAACCGGCAGAGGCTGGAATTTATCGTCTCGCGCCCATTTTCCGGTATCTAAACGCACCAAACCTCATACGCAGTAAAGATGTCCCTGTAAAAGGCCGTGGAGGCCCGTAGGGTTGTGAGACGTCGAGACTCCCACATTTTCTAGACAGTCGGTTCACATATGGCTGTGAGGTCGTCAGACTTTCGTGCCTGTTACCATTTACCCCAGGAAGTTTCATTGTACTCATTTCTGTTAGAGGCTGATTGAACCCCAGGGCCATAGTGAGGCTGGAAGGATTAAGTAAATTTAAAAATCCAGTGACTTCATCGGGAATCAAACCCGCGACCTTCCGGCTTTTAACAAAGTACCTCAAAGAACTATGCTACTATGTGCTATGGGATATTCACCCATTATGAATAAAGTATCCGTAGCGTGAAACTGACAAATCCATCCGTGCATTTGGCACTAAAATTTTTACCCAATAGAGCCCATAAATTTTTGATTTCATAATTCAACGTAGTAACAACTATAAATGTATGTGATGATACATCGCACTGATAAGACACATCATTCATAATATGATTATCTCAGCAAGGACTGATGTACACAGCACTGCCTAAGACAGAGGACTACCGCGTATAAACAACTTATTGCGTGAGATTTTCAGTCTATAGGTCTAATAATTTGCTCACACAGGACCCAATAAAATTTCCTCGCAAACCCTCGATTTTTTTTCTTCTCTAAGAACATACGGGATAACTTATGGGGCCCTTACATAAATATGTAATTGCAGTAAGCTCTATTTCTTGCATTATTACTTTTAATTTTTACCATTCTTTTACTAGATGACCTCATCTGCATGAAATGAGTATTCTGCCTTAAATTGCAGAAACAGAGTCTGCACTCTCTACAGACACAATGTACAGAACGCCCTTAATTTTCCTCCACAGGAAGGTACTACTGAGAACACTGAAAATAAGCTGAGCAGTCATCTTCAACCTGTCCATTGTGATCTTCTGTACAGTAAAGACCAAGGAAAGGTACTCGATCTTTAGGGGGGGAAACGAATGAAAAGGGTTGTCGGCTTATTCCATATATAAAGAAGTATCTTCCGCACATGAGAGTTTTAGTACATGCCGTTGCATCTATTGTGGTCTTTCACCCATCTGCTCTTTGCAAACTTGAAGGAATGCTAACTGAGTCTGACGAGCTTATGTCCTATTCATCACTTCTTTACTATAAACATGAAATAAATATTGTCAAAAATATTAAATACTAGGCTATCACTAACTTCAAGGCGTGTTAATTAGTTATACAATTTTGTGTGTAACAATTTATTAAAAATAGTAACTTTAAAAGATTTACGACATGTTGCGACCAAAGAGGCCATCATCAGATGTTAACAATTGTGGGTGAGGAACCTGCTGGCTTTCTGCTTTGATGCTTAGTTGCTGATATAAGGTTCCCTAGTGCATATGAGTGTATTCCTTCTTGCTGTGTTATGCTCCTTGTTTTTTTTCAAGGAACATAACACAATAGGAAGGAATATATACATACTCACTAGCGGAGCCACACATCAACAACTGAGCATCAACGCAAAAAGACAGCAGTTTGCTCACCTATAGTTTTAACACCTGATGATGATTACTTTGGTCGAAACATGTCGTAAAAACATTTAAAGTGACTAGCTTTTAATAAGTTTTAATAAATTGATGCATATAAGACTGTATAACTAATTAACTTACTTACTTACTCATGGAGATGAGCCCTTCTTGAGGAGAAGACAAATCTGCAGGTACTCAAGAATTTCCCAGCATTTTATGGAACCCGAAGGTTCATTACCGTGTTCACAAGAGCCCTCCACTCGTCCATATCCTGAGCCAGATAAATCCAATCCATCCCATCCTATCTCTCTAAGGTCCATTTTAATATTGTCCACCCACCTACGCCTTGGTCTTCCCAGTGGTCTCCTTCCTTATAACTTTCCCACCAATATCCTTTATACATTCCTCTTCTTTCCCATTCGTTCTATATGCCCTGCCCACCTCATTCTCCTTGACTTGATCATTCTAATTATACTTGGCGAAGAGTAAAAGTAGAACTAATTAACATTAAGTGAAATGTGCATAAAATGCTACAATATGATAATAACTTCCTGGAGCTGAGCCCTTTTTGAGAGCAGCCAGTTGCGCCGCCACTCAAGAATTTCCCAACATTATACGTGACCCGAAATTTCATTACTGTGTTCACAGCAGCTCTCTACTGGTCCCTATCGATACTAGACCATTTCATACATAAATCAATATTAGGGAAAGAATAGTGGATTTACGCATCTTAACAACATAACACATATTTCATAAAACAATGTGAGTTGCCGTATTTTGTAACAGTAATAGTAGTGAAATGCAGGTTAACCGATTACTTACTTCACATTCCATACAGTGGGAAGCTGTTGACTTGTAATGCTGATTATCAGAGTGTTGGTTCATACAGGGACTAGAACTGCGGGCATCTTTCCTGACCTATCTCTCGGATTACTCTCATACCAAGAGAATATCTGAATGCACTGGGTAGCTCTGAGGCCGCGTTAAAAAAATAGAAAGTCGATTCATGTTTCCATTATGAGAGGTACGCGGTAGCTTAGTTTGTTGAGGCACTATGCTACAAGCCGGAAGGTTGCGGGTTCGAATCCCAATGAGTTGAATTTTTTTTTTAATTTACCTAATCCTTCCAGCCTCACTATGGCCCTGGGGTCGACTCAGCCTCTAACAGAAATGAGTACCAGGAATCTTTCTGGGGGTAAAGGGCGGCCGGCGCGTAAGGCTAACAACCTTACCGTCCTCTGTGATCCCATTGTCTAGAAAATATGGGAGCCTCAACGTCTCACAACCCTATGGGCCTCCACGGTCTCTTACAGAGATAACTTTAACTTTTTCTTTTGTATTTAAAGTCTATCTAGTGAAATTGGCTGAGGTCTGCCTTTGAGAAGAGCTACGTGTAGGCGTTCAGAGTCACCTGCCGTACCTTATCTGAACGAGAAAGAAGTCACACAATGATCAATCTCCTGTCCTCTCTATGGGTCATAAATTATGTCACAAACTTTCTCTTTCAATTGTTGGAGACATTATGGGATTTTGGGTGTCGCTAAATAGTGCCCACGTCTCTATGTTCAGAATACGGTCTTTTCGTTTCGTCAAAGAGAGCAGTAAATTCAATGTGGAAGTAAGGAAGAGAGATTTTTACAAGTTATATTTAGTACCTAGAAGGATGAATGTTTCCTGAATATAAAACACGGAATTCTTCCATCTATTTCTCATGAAGGAAGATGCATGTTTTATGGCCTATCCTTCTTATTTCTCATCGCAGGAAAGCAGAACAAAATATCTGCACCCATAATTTATGGTTTCTTAGCACGTTGGGTTCCGGGAAACCCCTTTGCTCTAATCTTTAAGCGTGTGAAATATTTTATTTCTTTAGATGAGTACGAAGACCGTCTCTGTGGTCTAGTGGTCAGAGTTTCTGGCTACAGATCCAGAAGTCTTGGGTTTGATTCCCGGTGCTACAAGATATTCTGAGAAGTAGTGGATCTGGAACGGGGTCCACTCAGCCTCGGGATAATAATTGAAGAGCTACTTGAATGGAAAAGTAGCGGCTCAGGTCTAGAAAACCGAGATTAAAGGCCGTGGGAATCTTTTTATTTATTTATAAAAAAATGTTGTAAATAGAAAAAAAGGCCTAGGCAATGCCCATCCGGCCTTCTGTAGCACATTCTTATAAACATCTTATTCTATAATAGCGGTCACCCCGCGATTCTTAATATAGATCTTAACTTAAATCTGAGAGTGTACTGTATACTTCTTTTACTCTTCTTACATATCTATTTTATATAAATATAGGAATGTTGTTTATGAAGTAACAGATGCCTTGCAGAAATATTGTCATGGGAATCCGTTGCGCTGACCACGCGACACCCTCTGTCCACAAAAGTTGGCACTAACTTCACCGACAAGCGGCTGTCGCTCGGTCGATATAGTTCGCTTGCGGACTAAGAAGCCACGGAGTTTTGTTTAGTTTTTTAGTTTATAAGAATACGCTCTTCTGGGATGTGATGACGTGTATTCTGACAGATTACTGACGGTCCTCCGGAAGGTCCATGTAATTTACTAGACTATGTGACCTCGCGTTCCAGAATAATATTACTCGCAGCCATTGTCATGAGAAATTCAGACCTCAGATGCTTCTATTTTGCTTTCTCTGAAGTTGATCCAGTGAAACATTCCTAAAAGTGGATCTGGCATAAACGTAACCTGCATTGACGCGAAAATTTCTCTGGCCCTGCGTATATGCAACAAAAAACAATAAACATTCATAAGAGCTTCACACGACACGTAAATGGAATCACACAGTACTACAAACACACAACAATCATGGACACATAAACGAGGGTATACATTGGAATTGTAATAGTAGAAGGAAGTGCAGCAGTTTTCAATAGAAATTTTCGAATCACATGATGATGATCATATTGATCGAAACATGTAGTGCACCAGATAAAGTAAGGTAAGTTATCACTGTGCCCAACTAAATAAGCACTATGCCATGGTGACATGGGGGGTTGTGCCAAATCCACTTTTTCGTAATCAGAGGATTGAAAACGTATACATCTCTTAAAATCTTCTTCTTCTTCGTTTTACAATCACAGTAAAAGTGCCGGAATAGCGATTGGCTACTGCCTGGACGACCAAGGGGTCGAAGTTCGAGTCCCAGTGAGGGAAAGAATTTTCAATTATTCATGTTGTCTGGGGCCCACCCAGCCTCCTATCCAATGGGTACCGGGGGCTCGTTCTCCGCGGGTAAAGCGGCCGGGGTAGGAAAAGGTGACCACTCACCTCCAACTAGTACCGGGCTCAAGAAAACCACTCCCCCATAAGTCGTCATGGCCTAGTGCTTAATTAGGTAAGCGCAGGGACAACTTTACCTTTACTTTTACCATCACAATACTCGTATACATGTGTGAGTACGCTACGTGTATGATAAATCTAAAAGACAGGCTTAGTATTAGCGTAATGTACGTGTACAACATAAATTTCTGACTTTTATTTTGGATCATGAATACACAGTTTATGTATTGCTGAACATTCCACATTCTGAAGTAAATTCCGCTCTTAAAAGGAAGCTTACGTGTATATGAAGCAGCAGACTATTGTCGTCAATTAACGCTCCGCTGTGAGCAAGTTTTACTCTCTCTGCTTCCGTCTTTACAAATTCATTTTTCACATAATATTACGTAATGTTTAGACTATGGTCTTCTCGATGCCATCCATTCATCAAAAAATGGCCCTCTAGCCCTTTGTTGGGTCTTGGCCTCTTCTTCTGTTTCGTACTCTTTCTTACACAGGCAGTAGGACTCCTTGTACGAGTGTCTGTATGCCATTACCGCGTAGTTTTATGTGAGGATACCTGTTTCGTAGCAACATAATGCTTCAGTCTTCAGGCTTTAAATATGCAGGCTGAGAATACGATTATATTTGATGACCAGGTTCCAAGGAACACACACGGAACCATGGGTTTCGAAAACAGAGATGCTGGACAAATAGAAAACATGAAGGTGGGAGCAGCATGTTCCTCCGAAACGTCGATATTCACTTACAAAACTACAGGAGAAAGGAGAAACAGTCACAGTGTAAGGTACAGCGCCATGCTGGAAGAGAAACCGAAGTCTGTAATTTGCAGTTCTCATCGCGGACTTCCCTTCAAATGCGTCCTCAGTCTCCATGACAACACACTGCTGCTGCAACAGTTACTACCATCTATCCCCCTTATAGTCCAGACCTCGCTCCATTCGACTATCATGTGTCTGGCACGCTTGCTGAAAAGCTTTCACGACGATGACGGGGTGAAGGAGATGGTGCATTTCTGGCTTCGACAATAAGCACGAACTTTTATATCTACTGGGATACAGAAGCTTGTCGAAATGTGAAAAGTGCATTGCAAAGGACCGTGACTACATGGAAGAACAACATCTTATCTGGATCTGTGTATGTGATGTGCATCTCAGTATGACGCAATGTACCCTTACTTATTGAAGTCTCTGCTTATAGTATATATGTGAACATCCATTCATCCTGCTAATTTCTACATTGAAAATGGAGGCAACATGTACATCCGAAACGTTCTCAACATTGTCCACTTCCACCTGTTGCTCAAACCTCAGAACAAGGACAGCATCAGCAATCAGCCAATGTGAAATTCTAAAATCAGCAGTTTTACTTAATGTTTTTATGGTTGTAAATTATCGCCAGATACTCTGAAATAAGAACATTGAATTAGCCGGGATAACTCAGCCGATATAGCGACTGGCTACGGGGTGGATGATCGAGTAGTTGGAGTTCGAATCCCTGTGAGGGCAAGAATTTTCTCTTCTCCGCCTCGTCCAGGCCGGTTCTGGGGCCAATCCAACCTCCTATCCAATGGGTACGGTGAGCTCTTTCTCCGGGTATAAAGCTGTCGAGGCCTGAAGCTGATCACTCACCAACTAGTGCCGAGGTCAAGAAAATGTGGATTTATACATCCATTCCCCCATACGTCTTCATGGCATAGTGCTTAATTAGTTAAGCACAGGCAAAACTTTACCTTCTTTTTACCTTTTACCTTGGATGAACTGCTAACCAACAGGAATTCAGGAATCTGGAGGATTAGGTAGTTATTAAAAGGGAAGAAAGTAAAATTTTTCCTATCGCTTAATCAATTAATAGCCATGCAGTAAGATATATGAGGAGTGGAAGTACAAATTTACTAATCTTTACCTCGGCAGTAGATAGAGATGGCTGATGAGTTCCACGCCTCGGTCGCTTTACCTCCAGGAAAATAGTAACCCGGAACCCATTTTATAAGAGGCTGGGTGTATCCCAGTGCAGGTCTGAACACTCCCAGGAAGAGGAAAATACTAGTATCTAGCCTCTGCCGAGAATCAAGTTCCATTTTCTGTGTCATCTAGTACCCAGCCCGTCACGATAGCAACTGAGCTATCCCTACCGATTATCTTGTTGTGATGAAGAGGTTCATTGTCTTTAAGCCACATAATTTCAAATTTGACACAATACCATTGCATTTTAATGATGGCAATAAATAATTTCTGGAACGTAGAAAGCGAGACTGAAAGATGAGCTATAAATATTAATTCGTCCTTCATGCGCATGTACAAAACCATGAGAATGTTTTCTATATTGACACTTTTAAAGTATGTCCATATATTTCTCACAGGTAATCGATTGGCCTGCTGTCCGTGTACCAGTTATGATCCCTGGCGATTCCCTCGTGCCACCAGACAGGCCTTGACCCACTTGTAGTCCCCCCTCATGTTCGTCTCTTTCTTGAAAAACACTCGCCTTTTCTGTTATAAGGGATCACCTAAAGCCACTTTACACAGAAGCATAAAGAAAACGCTCACTCTTCACTAATAACAAAGACCACAGCCTCGCAAGATTACTCCCATATTCTTGTAGGNGAGGTCAAGAAAATGTGGATTTATACATCCATTCCCCCATACGTCTTCATGGCATAGTGCTTAATTAGTTAAGCACAGGCAAAACTTTACCTTCTTTTTACCTTTTACCTTGGATGAACTGCTAACCAACAGGAATTCAGGAATCTGGAGGATTAGGTAGTTATTAAAAGGGAAGAAAGTAAAATTTTTCCTATCGCTTAATCAATTAATAGCCATGCAGTAAGATATATGAGGAGTGGAAGTACAAATTTACTAATCTTTACCTCGGCAGTAGATAGAGATGGCTGATGAGTTCCACGCCTCGGTCGCTTTACCTCCAGGAAAATAGTAACCCGGAACCCATTTTATAAGAGGCTGGGTGTATCCCAGTGCAGGTCTGAACACTCCCAGGAAGAGGAAAATACTAGTATCTAGCCTCTGCCGAGAATCAAGTTCCATTTTCTGTGTCATCTAGTACCCAGCCCGTCACGATAGCAACTGAGCTATCCCTACCGATTATCTTGTTGTGATGAAGAGGTTCATTGTCTTTAAGCCACATAATTTCAAATTTGACACAATACCATTGCATTTTAATGATGGCAATAAATAATTTCTGGAACGTAGAAAGCGAGACTGAAAGATGAGCTATAAATATTAATTCGTCCTTCATGCGCATGTACAAAACCATGAGAATGTTTTCTATATTGACACTTTTAAAGTATGTCCATATATTTCTCACAGGTAATCGATTGGCCTGCTGTCCGTGTACCAGTTATGATCCCTGGCGATTCCCTCGTGCCACCAGACAGGCCTTGACCCACTTGTAGTCCCCCCTCATGTTCGTCTCTTTCTTGAAAAACACTCGCCTTTTCTGTTATAAGGGATCACCTAAAGCCACTTTACACAGAAGCATAAAGAAAACGCTCACTCTTCACTAATAACAAAGACCACAGCCTCGCAAGATTACTCCCATATTCTTGTAGGACTGCTGGCTAGAAGTCAACAGTGCAGCCGGCCATATCGACATAGGTTTTCCTAATTTTTCTTTGTTTTTAAGTAAATGTTCCATAATTCCAAGCTGCTGTTTCGTGCTTCTCATGCAGCCCTCACGATTTAAATTCAACTGAATTAAACCCCTTCACCCTAAAGACAACCGAATATTTTTAAAACTTATGAAATTCAACGGCCGGTTAGTAGCCAGCTTCCCACCGCGGCTACCCGGGTTCGAACCCAAGTCAGATGTTGTGGGATTTGTGTTGAACAAAGTGGCATTGGAGCAGGTTTTCTTATAGTACTTCGGTTTCCCCTGTCAATTTCCAAAATCCAAAATTTCGCAGCCCATCAAGCCTCAACTGCTGACCATCCTGAAGTCTTTCTATTCGAATTAGAAACAAGAGATGGCGAAACCTAGAAATATTCTAATGAATGATGCTCATTCTCCCCTCCCGAAGGTTGCAATTCGGTGGGCTAAGGAAAGAAAATAAACTTTAGTTAGTCGCTTCATGGATACAGAATTGAATTCTTGTGTAAGAAAATAATTTGTTTTTTTATATTAATATTTGGTATTAAGGATAAAACACGTGTAATATTATTAATCAGGATATTCTACAAATGAATAAGCATGGGAAAATTAATGATCAATTGCTGTGCATAATTTTCTCATAATACATATTCAGATTACAGATGCAAATTAGAAATCTTGGAGCGCAGGCTACAGCTGGACGGCCGTGATTTTATTGCAGGCAGTGGTAATATTTTTCTCTTCTGCATGTCATCCAGACCGGCACTGAGGTCCATCTAACCTCCTATCCAATATGTACCGAGGTTAATTTCCCCAGAGAAAAAGCGTGACCACCTGGAGCTATACCTCCACTTCCCTACAAGACTCCATGGCATGCTACTTATTTAATTAAGCACACAAACTTCTTTACCTCTTTTAATCTGTGAAACATTGGAATGTTGAAATATGTACAGTTTTACAGAAATCAATTCACAGTGTATGGGAGCGCAATTGACACATAGGTATCTCTTATAGTGCTCATAAGTATGAGTGGAAATCTGGGTTCATTGTGTCAGTTAAAAGCATCGTTTAAACCCTGAAATGGATCTACATTTCAAAAGGCGTAAAATCAAATACAGATGGAAAGGTGAATAACTAACAACACAGCTAAATCCCTAGCAATACACGTCGGTACGTCAGAAACGGTAATAGCAGTGATTCAACACGGGCGATAAAATCGGCAATGAAAATCTATAGCTCTTCATCAGGATTGTCCACTTCCTTCGCTTTCTCTTTTCAGATTTCTTTTTTGCTAGGATAATTGCAATGACTGCATAACAAAATAGTTCAATTGGAGGCATTGAGAAGATCAGGAAGTGCCACGAACCAAAGCGAACTTCTGATGTAGCTGTGTAGTGTGTGGTAAAATCTGTCTCAGTTTATACTGAGCACATTTGGCACAGTTTTGACTGCGCAGTTACAACTGCGGATGGAACTGAGTGTGTATGGGGCCATAACTCCGATAGGGTAACTGTATATAGCTTAACACCGATAATGGAATTCGAAAACACCAATGCCACTAACATCAACCTCATCTTTCAACCCCATTCACAGCCAGTTCCAAAACAATTTCAAAAAATGTTCTCATATCATGTTTGTAAGATGTCTGAAATAGGTTGATATTTGATGCTTTTTGTATGTGAGACATTTTCTTTATGGTTTATTTATGGTTATGGCCCAATTTATGATACTATTCCAATATTTGTCTGGAGAATTTGAGGAATATCACGAAGGAACTCAGGATCGTCGGTGCCCAGCCTCAGATTCGAATAAGTAGTGTTGCCGCTTGAGCCAGTCGGTTTGGTCTTACGAGGCTGAACTAAATTGCATTCGTTATAAGCTTTAAGATTATAAAGCAATCTTAGCTTCAAATTATCTTCTTATTATCCGTGAGAACCGTAATAGTCAGGGACGACATTTCGACAATAATGTGTGTATATTTCCGTCTTCAGTGACACCTGTTATAGGTTTATTACTCTTGGTTTTTGTATGGTTTATTTTCTGACGCTGTCAACAGCTTAGATGACCGCCTCTGTGGTCTAGTGGTCAGAGTTCCTGGCAACAGATCAGAGATCACGGGTTCGATTCCCGGCAATTCCAGATTTTATGAGAATTAGTGGGTCTTGAACGGGGTCCACTCAGCCTCGTGGGGATAATTAAGGAGACACTTCAAGGAAATAGCAGTTCCGGTCTAGAAAACCGAAATTAACGGCCTCGGGGACCCGTTGCGCTGACCATGTGACACTCTCCATCCGCAAAATTTGGCACTAATTTCGCCGACAAGCGGAAGTCGCTCGGGTCGGTATAGTTAATTGCGGACTACAGACCACGGAGTTTGTTTGTCATTAACTTAGATTATACGGCGTCGAAAGGTAGGAGGATCAATGAATAATAAATTGGAAAGGATTTGGAAAGAAGGGAGCGGTCACGGCCTATTAGAGAAATTGTTCTGGAATTTGCCTGAATGGTCTGAGGACAAATATAATACTCTGAAAACCTCACTCACTCACTCACTCACTCACTCACTCATTGATGAAGCTGAACCGTTGTTGAGTAGCTGCCAATTGTGCAGCTACTCAACAACTTCCCAGCATTTTATGGAATCCAATGGTTCATTGCCCTGTTCACCAGAGCCCTCCTCTAGTCCCTATCTTAAGCCTAATTTATCCGGTCCATACCATCCCATCCTATCCCCTCAGTCAGGATATATAAATGATGATTCTAGGTAACACACCGATAATATAAAGAAACGTATTACGTTTAAGTTATTTTAAATTGTTTGTTTTGCGCAAGATATAATTATTTTCAGTATATCAAATAACGTGTCCAGACAGGCCCTAGGGCCCACTCAGCCTCATATTCTGTTGATATAATAGGCAATTTCCACAGTGTTAAAGACGCTGGGGACGTAAAGCTGACAATCATCTCCATATAATACCGAGGTTAAGACTGAGTGTTGCTGTCCCTTCACTTCCTCTTACTGCTTAATTTATTAAACACAGGGAGAACTGTACCTTTACCATAGACCAGATAACAAATACACGTTCTTATTGGTGCATGTGAAGCTTCCTGACATCCATCTTCGATATCTTCCAGTTCAAAGATGCGGGGATAATGAGAGACTAGAGCAAGTTCCTTCTAGAAGTATCAGCGTTATGCAGTAACGGTGTAGACGACATTAGACGAGATGAAAGGAAAAGCAAATTTTCTTTCTCCGAGTTCGTCAGTTTTGAAAATTTAAAATCCTTGTGTTCAGAACTAGGCTAACATATCTAAGGAGGCATGCATTTCCTTTAAATGCTACTTACAGACGAGGTGTCTGAATTCATTCATTAATACGAGTACAGCTTTAGACTTATCTGTCACATAAACATACACTACTATTGCAAGCTGTCGAAGTTTGCAAAAGGGGGTCCATGAACTTGTTTGTAATTCACGATCAACGCTTCTGACCGGTCTAACTTTCCTTCCTTTGGCTGTTTATCCCCAATAAAGAGGTCAGTTATACTGCTAGAGTTGGTTAAGGAAATGAACCTGATTGTAAAACATAGAAGAGCATGGAAGAATATTCCAGCTAAAAGATGGAAGGGTGCATCTGCAGTACAACAACGTGAAGCGTTCGACAGTCTGCTGCTTTACCAGACTGTGGAAGTAATGTTCTGACCGAAGTTATGTAAGTTGAGAATATCATATCAGAATCTGTATAGCTCAGTCGGTACAACAGACTGAGAGTTGAATTGGCCTGTTTAAATTCCTGTCAAGGGCAAGATTTTTGTTGTCTCCATAGATTCCAGACCGGCTCTGGGGCCCACACAGCCTCGTATCCAATGGGTACCGGAGGCGAAATCTCCGGGAGTAAAGCGGTCAGGGCGTGAAGCTGATCATTCTCCTCCATCCAGTGCCGAGACCAAGAAGATGCAGCTATACCTCCACCTGTACACAGATCGTTATGGTATGGTGATTAATTAATTAATTGAGTTAATTCGTAAACTTCATGGCTTCACACAGGAAAACGGTACCCACTTGACAGGAAGCTGGGTTGGCCTCAGGACCGGTCTGAATTCCGTAGAGAACAGAAAACATTTGCGACTACCGGGAATTGAATCCCGGTCATTCAGCCCATAAACCGTAGCTATACAGAGTAAGCTGTCCCGGCTGCAGAAATAACTAATTGCTGCTCCAACGTGTTGCATTTAATTTTAAAATTTATTAAGATAAATATATATTTTTTATTTCAATAATTTAATCATTGCCGGTCACGGTATCCGAGCGGTCTAAGGCATGCACTGTTTTCGCTCGCTCGGAAGCCGGGATCGTGAGTTCGAATCCCAATCAGGGCATGGATGTTTGTGTGCGTTTTCCTGTGTTTGTGTACAGGTAGATGCCTTGCGACGAGCTGATCACTCGCCCAAGGAGTCCTACCATATGTGTAAGATCTAGAAAAACCGAAGTGAACGGAGAAGTTCATGGAGGTAGGCATAGACCCACTGGGGCTGTAGTGCCAAGGAAAAAAAATAATTAATCATTGCACAGACCATATACGACTCTAACCGCATACATTTTGTGGTTTAATATGCACACTTCTGTTGTGGCTATATTGTGGAACAGTATTGTGAACTGTTCTTAGTTGTTTCAAATAAAATTTATGAGCTAAATTTGGACATGAACAATTACTGATCAACAGGAAATGGGACCCGTAATTTCAATCTCCTCACTTACACTATCGTAGCATTAACACACACAATTCTTAGTGACGCCATATTGTTAAACTCGCCTACAATTTAAATAACATGTAACACAAATATCGTATTTTATGACCCTCTATAGTGAACGACGACTTAAAACAACGTCATACTCAAATTCTGATACTTCTATTTATGTAGCATTTTTAAATTGTCTTGTTGAGCAAGAGAGTATTTTAATTTCTCCTTCTACCATTGCTAAATATTAAACATACTTATACAACAATACTTACAACTCATCAGTATTTTCGCGCATACAGAGTTGCCAAATTACACACGCACTTTATAACCAGACTCCTGACTACAGAATGTTACCCAATTCCTTTAATATACACGAGGTAAAGATTATGTAACATTCAGTACTGTCTTTCAGAGCGCTCCATTCAGAACTTAATAATGTGCCCGAAGCTGCAATGTTATTTTTAACTACATGCTCCTAGTTTACGTGTATACTGACTTTACGTAAGATGCGATTAATCCGCAATTCCCCAGTCACGGCGCTGCTTTGCTAATCGTCCCCCTATATGGGCTTTGGCAAAGCCAATCCGTGTCAGCGAAGTCATGCGTTGTCCTTGACACCAATCACTACCCAGACGTCTTATTATATTGTCGATTGTGAAAATAAAAATAAAGTAATTATTTGAAATTGAGGAGCCGCATTTGATGGGTACTTCACACTGTAACAGTCTTTGTGCTTTCAACGATATGGCAGAAGTTGGCCCGTTTCTATACAAATTCCGGATATGAAGACTCAGTGACAAATATGAAATAAACATTTCGATATTCTGGAAAGCATCACAGTGTGGCCAGTTAAAGGACAACAAAAATTTCAGAGGAACATATGTCCTATGGGGGCACGCGGTAGCGTAGTTGGTTGAGGCACTATGCTACAAGCCGGAAGGTCGCGGGTTCAAGTCCCGATGAGGTTATTGAATTTTTTTCAATTGACCTAATCCTTCCAGCCGCACTCTAACAGCCTCTAACAGAAATGAGTACCAGGAATTAATTAAATAATTTTCCTGCGGAGTAAAGCGCGGCATGCGGGTAAGGCTGACAACCTTGCCGCCATCTATGAGCCTATTGTCTAGAAAATGTCCTCAGAAAACGCCGCTGATGCCGAATGAGAAGGAATGAAATAATCGAGATCAATAGTGAGTGGCCGATAATGTAGCATGATATTATGTCACCTATGCAAAGACGTCATGAGTAAGATAGCGCAGTGTAGTGACATATAGGATTTGAGGTTCTCACAAAGGTGGTTATGAATGGTTATCTTCTGGGATATAACGCCGCAAAGCCGTTGAAATTAGCTTTGTTTGTTGCTTGTTTCCTGTTCATTTATTTCTTGACTTACAATTCTACCCTGAAGATAGAAGCGAAATTTTCCTCCGAAACATCGGTTGAATTTCAACGGTCTGCACGTCATTATATCCTAGAAGATATAACTTTCCAGTAGTGTTAGTTGTTACGGGACGGGCGACTGTTAATGAATTGTTGGTAGGGGATGTGACCGAGGTCATGTTCTCACTCCAGCTAATTTTGTTATAACGAGAAAGAGTCTTCGATATTTACTGGATACATTCGGTAGAAAAGTTGGGGGGGGGGGAGAACAGAGATTAAGGGTGCTTGAGAATAGGTTGCCGCGGAAGATATTTCTTTCCAAGAGGGACAAAGTAGCAGAAGGCTGAAGGAAATTGCATAATGAGGAGTTTCATAAATTACACTCCTCGTCAAATATAATTAGAATGATGAAGTCAAGGAAGATGGGAGTGGAAGGAAATATAGCACGCATGAGAGAGAAGTGAAAATGGGTTTTGTTAGGGAAAACTAAGGGAAATAGACCATCACGTAAATGGGAGGAAAATGTATCTTAGAGAAGCAGAATGGAGAGTTGCGGACTGGATTCATCTGGCTCAGGACTGAGAATAGCGGTGGGCTCTTGTGAACAAGGCAGTGAATTTTCTGGTTCCTTAATATATTTGGAAATACTTGAGTGGCTAGAAGACTGCTAACTTTTCAAGAATTCGGCTCCTTAGATTTAGTTTGTGAGTAGCTTACTTTGTTAGATAAATGGAGAGGAAAAACTGAAGGAAAGAGGCCACCAGAAATACTTGACATGGACAAAATGAAAACATAAAAATAAATCTTATACGAGAAAAAGAATTACGGTTAGGATGTTTGTTGACTGCATTTATTTGGCTTAAGATAGAGACAAGTGAGGGGTTCTTGGGAACAGGGTAATGAGCCTTATGGTTCCACATAATGCAGAAAATTTCTAGAATAGGTCAACAAATCTTGACTTATCAAGTAGGACTCGGCTCCATGGCTTTACTTACTTACTTACTTACTTAGTTACGGAGGAACGTGGAGCGTCCGAGAGCCATTTCAGATATCGGAATGAAGTGAAATGATACAGACAAACCCAGCACAACTGTTCCTCAGTTCGGATACTGCATACAAATACACACAAGCTTTAATTATATCTAGGATCGTCAGTGAATATGGGAGTTCCTCTGCACTTCGAACAACATTCAAACAAGTGGCAGTAAAGATGATTATATGTTCTCATACGAGAGGTAACAATTTCCGCGAAGGTATGGCGGCTCATCATAATAAATTATATATATATAGAGCAGCCGAAAGGCCGGAATAGTGGTGCTAACAGAAATTATCAGCTGTTAGATAATGGATCGCCGGTCACGGTAGCCCAGCGGTCTAAGGCATGTACTGTCTTCGCTCCCTTGGAAACCGGGATCGTGGGTTCGAATCCCACTCAGGGCATGGATGTTTAGTTTGTGTGTGTGGGTTTTTCTGTGTTTGTGTACAGGCCTTGCGACGAGCTGATGACCCACCCAAGGTGTCCTACCGAATGTGTAAGATCTAGAAAACCCGAAATGAACGGAGAAGTTCATGGAAGAAGGCCTAGGCCCACTGGGGCTGTAGTGCCAAGGAAAAAAAAAAGATACTGGATCAGTAAAGTGGTATCGCGACAATACAGGAGCTGTTGAAAGCTGAATATTTTAATTATCTGTAGTTAAGATTCATGAGTGTTCAATTAATCCACTTACCAATCCAAACCCCATGTCTAGTCACTAACACGTGACTATATATCTTCATAGCCTCGCCTAATTCCTGCGTTCAGTACTACACGTGCTGCCAGATGTGGAATGTAGCTCGGGCTTTAGTGGGCACCCTGTTTTCCCATTAGTTTCTTATCAATTAACAATTGAGAGTTATTGAAAATTCTACATCCAGCTCGGATATATATGCCAGAGTTTATATTTAGAATTCTAAGTAGTATAAAAAGACAAGTTCGCATGCAGCACGTTTCTTACTCACGCGCACACCTTGCCTAGCGATGTAGAGTTCTCATTGCATTCAAATTACACCACGTCAGGCCATGATAGCAGCGTCCATTAGTACTGTAAGCGTGCCATAAACACATTTCTCTGCTTGAAGACGATCTGACCAAAACTCGCGCTGTGTACGCCTGTATTCTGCTTAGCAACTAATAATGAAAGAGCGTTCTGAATTACATTCATATTTACTACATATTACATTTAATTACTGCCGGTCACAGTGGTAAAGTGGTCTGAAGCATGATCTGACTTCGATCGCTCAAACACTGGGATCGTGAGTTCGAATCCCACTTGAGGCATGGGTGTCTGTGTGTGTTTATTCTGTGTTTGTGTTGTTCTTTGTGTAGGGAGCGGCTTGCGGCCGGCTGATGCCCCACCCAAGGAGTCATACTGACTGTGTATAGGATTAAGAAACTGAAAAAAAGGAGTAAAAGTCTAACAAAAAGGACTGTATAACCATAGATAGATAGATAGATAGATAGATGTCGGCCGCGCCATAGCTCAAGAGGTTAATCGCTGGCTTCCCACCGGGGCGGCTCAGGTTTGATCCCGGGTCTGGTCACATTGGATTTGTGGTGGAAAAAGTGGGGGTGGGGCGGGTTTTCTCCGAGTACTTCGGTTTCCCCTGCCAATCTTCATTCCACCAAACTCTCCATCATCATACTCACCCGGGGTAGGCTACAATAGACCAATCAGTTGCCGACGTGCCCAGTGGACCCAGCTGGACTCCACCCCTACTAAGCGAATGAAGGTAGATCGATAATTTCGTCTCACATACTAAGAAACCGAGCAGTAGGGTTTTACTTTGTGCTCTATTTTCTTATCGAGTTAATGCACGAAATGTTTGAAAGGTAAAGTTGTTCCTGTGTAAGGAGGAATAGAGATATAGCTCCACCATTCTTGACCTTGGTGCTTGATTGACGTGAGTTGTCAGCTTCACTCCTCAGCCGTTTTACCATCAGGGAAAGAGACCCCAGTACCCATTGGATAGGGGACTGGGTTGGCTCCAGAGCGGCTTTGGTTTGGATTCATCTGACTCAAGTTAGGAAACAATGCCTGGCCCGGAATGAAATTTTGTGTCCCATAAAGAGGTAGAGCCGGTCACGGTAGCCGAGCGGTCTAAGGCATGCACTGTCTTCGCTCGCTTGGAAACCGGGATCGTGGGTTCGAATCCCACTCAGGACATGGATGTTTAGTTTGTGTGTGTGCGATTTTCTGTGTTTGTGTACAGGTAGAGGCCTTGCGACGAGCAGATCACCCGCCCAAGGAGTCCTACCGAATGTGTAAGATCTAGAAAAACCGAAGTGAACGGAGAAGTTCATGGAGGTAGGCCTAGGCCCACTGGGGTTGTAGTGCCAAGGAAAAAAAAAAAGGAGGTAGAATTTCTCCAGTACTTGAGCGATTATTGGTTCCTGGAAAACAACTTACACCATGGAGTTAGTTTATAGTACTGCTGGCCTATGGACCTATCCTATGAGTATCGGCTTGGATCACTGGTAGTCATTTCGCCTTGAAGATGTTTAACTAATTAAACACTAGGCCATGAAGGCGTATGGGGGAGTGGATATATAGATCCACATTTTCTTGACCTCGGCATTAGGTCGAGGTGAGTGGTCAGCTTCACGCCCACGGTGGTGCAGTTGGTTGACGCACTATGCTACAAGCCGGTAGGTCGCGGTTCGAGTCTCGATGACGTGGATGTTTTCAATTTGCCTAATCCTTCCTGCCGCACTATGGCCCTGGGGTCGGCTCCGCTTCTAACAGAAATGAATACCAGGAATCTTCCTGGGAGGTAAAGCGCTGACGGCGCGCAAGGGTGACAAATTTACCGCCATCTGTGAACCGATTGTGTAAAGAAAATGTGGAGGCTTCGACATCTCACAAACCTATGGGCCTTTATGGCCTGTTAAAGGGACAGATTTACCTCGCCTTAACGACAGAGAAAGTAAACAAGTCCGATATTTAGGCAAGGTGCTGTAGCCCAGGGCATGATCCTCTTCAGTACTGTTTCATGAGTCAACAGATATCAGTATGTAAAGGGGCTGATTACGTGTTGGATTCGATTCCAGACGGGGGGATGTTTTCTCTCTTCTCTACCATCTTCATGTCAAATCTAGACTCCAATCAACATCCTACATTTATTGGTATAGGGTGCTGATTTCCCGCGGATAGTATTAGCCAATTACCTCTAACTAGTATTGCGAATTAATATCTTTACCTCCACGATCCCTATCGGCCTGCACTTTAATACTCTTTTGCTTAGGAATAGGTAAATGTAAAGCTATCTTTGTGACAGGCCGTGGAGACCCATAGGGTTGTGAGACGTTGAGGCTCTCACATTTTCTAGGCAATCGGCTCACATATGATGTTGATGTTTTCAGCCTTACCCATCCGTCGCCCTTTACCCAAGGAAGATTCCTGGCACTCATTTCTGTTAGAGTTTGAGTCGACCCCAGGGCCATAGTGCGGTTGGAAGGTTTAGTTCAATTGAAAAGAACGATGACCTAATCTGGATTCGAACCCACGACCTTCCGGCTTATAACATAGAGCCTCAACGAACTACGTCACCCCTACTTAAACGTTGTAAATACTCTATTTCATTTACGTTTATTAGACCAAGTCTACCTACAAATCAATTGTTACAGTTTTTGAATCACACTACAAATATTAGTGGTATGAATGATGTACTTCTTTAGATAAGCAAGTATATATACCAGATGCATCTTAACATGCAGATTATATAGCGCCGAAAAGGAGAATGACTGATGAAAGAAAAATTGTAAAGGGTTCTGTAAAATCGGCCGTGGCTAATCGAGTTTTTATCCTGGCAGTTCCTTGGAAGAACGACCGAAGAAAATCACGGAAACCCTATTCAAGAAAACTGGTGATCAGACTGAGATACGAACCGAGCTCTTCCCGAAAACAGGTTTGGCTATTTGCAGCTACATTATTATGCTTGGCCCCATTCTGTCCATCTCGAGATGTTACTGGCTACGAAATGAAGAGTGCCACACTTGAAAGCATCTAGTTCATGCTGTGCGCCTAAATTATTTTACTTACATTCTCAGTACGAATACTCGACATTATTGCAGTGTCCTCCGCCTACTTTTTTTTCCTTGGCACTACAGCCCCAGTGGGCCTAGGCCTACCTCCATGAACTCCGTTCACTTCGGTTTTTCTAGATCTTACACATACAGTAGGACTCCTTGGGCGAGTGATCAGCTCGTCGCAAGGCCTCTACCTGTAGACAAACACAGAAAAACGCACACAAACATCCATGCCCTGAGTGGGATTCCAACCCACGATCCCGGCTTCCGAGCGAGCGAAGACAGTACATGCCTTAGACCGCTCCGCTACCGTGACCGGCGTCCTCCGCCTATACAAATTAATATTCCTAATTATCTCATGATAAGCTACATCAAGCCAGAAAATGATAAATAGTTACCAAATGAATCAGGCGAATATTAATCGAAATAACCCGGAAAGGAACTGGTACAATAGGCCATAAGTGGCCGCAGTACAAGGGACTTAGTCCCACCCACTAGCAATAAAAGAAAATAAACCCGGAAAGGACAAGATCTGATGTTGAAAAAGCGTGAAATGTCTACCAAAATCTGAGTTACATAAGCTTCAAACCTCTCCATTGAGAGTTCACTTGATGCTTACAACAGAAGACCGAGAAAGTTGGCTCAAATGGTAGACCTTGTAATTTGCATGAAGGAGATTCCCCGTTAGAATTATGACACTGAATTTTACTGTGGATATCCTCAGTCCTTCCAGGCAAATGCCGAGATACTGAATTAATTTGGAACGCGACTTTTCTTTTCACATATTCTTTAATC
>NW_019734988.1:364697-451584 GCF_002891405.2 Cryptotermes secundus
ATGGGGTGGGACTAAGTCCCTTGTACTGCAGTTACTTCTGGCCTATTGTACCAGCCCCAGATGATAGGTGAGGCTGATTGTGGAGCAATTGGTGGAATGAAGATTAGCAGGTTCTCGAGGAATGTGTTACACCTCCAAATTTCGAAATGTATATATTAAGGACAGAGAAATGACTGGTGTTGTTCCTTTGTTTTTCTGTCTGTCCTCTTCTGTGCCTCTGTGAAATATATATTCTGATCCACAAGCATGTCACTTGTGAAGACGCAGTGACGCAAATTTCCAACTACAAAGCAAGTAGACAGAACTGAGAAATCTCGTGAGTTACACTATGTAATAGGCCGTGCCATAGCTCAAGCGGTTTTTTTTTCTAGTGGGGTGGTACTAAGTCCCTTGTACTGCAGCCACTTCTAGCATATTGTACCAGGCCCAGTTGATAGGCGAGGGTGATTGTAGAGCAATTGGTGGAATGAAGATTGGCAGNACGTATTTCCAACTTCAAAGCAAGTAGACAGAACTGAGAAATCTCGTGAGTTACACTATGTAATAGGCCGTGCCATAGCTCAAGCGGTTTTTTTTTCTAGTGGGGTGGTACTAAGTCCCTTGTACTGCAGCCACTTNAGTACTCGGAGAAAACCTGCCCCAGCACCACTTTGTCCACCACAAATCCCACTTGAATAGATCCGAGATCGAACTCGGGCCGCCGCGGTGGGAAGCCAGTCACTAACCGTTTGAGCTATGGCGCTGCCTTACCGCTACTTTAATCTGATCAATAAATTTGAAGGAACTCTCCCAGGATTCGCCTCGAGTGACACTGTAAAATCATTAAATTTACTGTCAAGTTTATCAGCCTTCGGTTCGAGATTCGAACCCGATATCTTGATCTTATAAAGTATGGGAACCTCTTTCATGTGCTGGACTAGAGACAGAGAAAGGCAGTGCTTCCACAGTTTAGCCAAGAGTAGTTGAGGAATTCTGTAGGTCATATATCAGCAACAGTGGCTCATGTGGGTCGCGAATCCAGACCATTAGGTCAGGGGTAGGGCAAACGTTTTCTATGTGTACCTGTATCATGGTCAATATAACATTACGCAATGCTTTCTGGCAAAACTTGAAGTTTAGATGGGACAACCTGTGAGGCTCCGTTCACATTCAGGCGAGACTGGCGGTGCAGTCCTGCAACTGATACTGACTTTTAGTTTAGGAATCATTGATCATCATAAGTAGGTGGAAGGCCCGGTCTGCTTCACAAAAAATCTTCCCTTTCCTTCCTGGCCATCTCAAGTCTCTATATGTTCTCAAATCATAAAACATGATAATAATATTGAGCTCGTATTAGTGCCACATGGCAGATTACAATGGGCTAGGTATATAGCTGGGCCGTGCCAGAGTTCAAGCTGTTGGTCTCTGGCTTTCCTCCTCGACGGTCCGGGTTCGATCCCGAGTCTGGTCAAGTGGGATTTGTGGTGGACAAAGTGGCGCTGGGGCAGGTTTTCTACGAGTACTTCGGTTTCCCCTGCCAATCTTCATTCCACCAATTGCTCCACAATCACCCTCACTTATCATCTGGGGCTCGTACAATAGGCCAGAAGTGGCCGCAGTATAAGGGACTTAATTCCACCCCACTAGCACTAAAAAAAAAGAAGTAGGTACATAGCTTGCAGGGAGAATAATATTAAGACTGATTATAGGAAAGAGATTGTGAAAATGGGAGCAGGATAAACTGCTCTTGAATCGTATCTAATGGTAGGTTATGGCGCTCCGAGTGTTCAATCTTAAGGTCTTCAAAATAATTAGGTATTTAGTTATTCAGTTAATTATTCATTTACAGCGTTCAACATCACCATTGCAAATTAAATCCTGCAAGTAACATTATTTTCCCTTGGCACTACAGCCCCAGTGGGCCTAGGCCTACCTCCATGAACTCCGTTCACTTAAGGTTTTCTAGATCTTACACATACGGTAGGACTCCTTGGGCGGGTGACCAGCTCGTCGCAAGGCCTCTACCTGTACACAAACACAGAAAAACGCACACACACAAATTAAACTTCCATGCCCTGAGTGGGACTCGAACCCATGATCCCGGCTTCCAAGCGAGCGAAGACAGTACATGTCTTAGACCGCTCGGCTACCGTGACCGGCCGCAGGTCACAATTTGGTCTTGTGTTTTTTAGGCGCCTGGTTCGAATCTCTATTGAAACACTATCTGAACTAGGGTATTTTCTTGTTTACCTCGATACCTCGAAGAGAATGCCAGTGTAGTAGTACTGAACAGGCCACTACAGGTTTCTGCTCAGTCTTGACAGCATCATCGGTGAGATCTTCCTCGCATGTTCCATGCTAAATAACAACTGATTCCATAGAACGGTGTTGAATACCTTACCTTACAAAAATTGCTGTCCTCTGGAATGTTACTCAGTGTAGTTTAGTAGGTACGTGCCAATGTTTTGGAGGAATATGCTACCACAATCTTCACTCTTCTACCTTGAAGGAGGGGGCAGCATGTTGCTTCGAAACATTGGCACCTATCTATCTAACTGTCATTATTTTTATTTATATTAACTGCAAATGCGTTTTTACCCGGTGTTAGTGGTACTAAAATAAGACACTACATACAACACAAATCACGCAAAATAACACACCATGCTCAAACAAAACATGGCACACAAAATTACACAAGAAAAAAGGACACGTTACAAACAATGAATAAAATTGAAATAAAATCACAATTACAACAAATTCATTCACAACTACAATTATATAAAATAATTTTAATAGAAATAGGCGTACTGTAAACTAAACAGTAACAGTAATGAACAGTAATATCATGCACTGATGCACTCACATTTCACCACGACCTTCCCTTCACTACACTTCACTTCACTGCATTTTTTTATGATTTCCCCCACACCTCCACTTCTCCTTACTTATCACTTTCCAACACTTCATAAAATTACTCGGTTCACAGGAGAGAGTCCCTGAGACATTTGCAGGTAGTTTTTTTCCAGACCTGGATGACCCTACTTACAAAGGAATATTTTCCGACATCTGCCTTTTGCTTTCTTCTCCTAATTTTCCTATCATTATCGACCCTGTTCAGTTAGCATAGTCTTCGTAATATTCGTATCGCCTATAGACTTCCAAGACCGTTCTCCCGTGTACGCTTTGAAGAGCCCGCATATGTGAGCTATCTTTCTGCGCTGTGTCAATGTTTCCCAGTTCGAATCATTTTTGTGATATGCAGATAGAGCCGCTGTGTTTTGCACCCGGCCTAGCGCATTTGTCTCTTCTGTAAGGATCCCAGCACGCCGTCCCATATTCAAGACTCGGACGCACTAGTGAGGTATAAGCTAAACTTTTCGTGTTACTATTATCAAAAAGAATAATGATGTGTGATGCCCTCTCTGACGAGAGGACGGGTCTGTCATTTACAAATACTGCTGGCCTTCGCCAGCACAGCCATTCTCGGGTCCGAGTCCCGTGGGACTCGCGACCATATTTTACCGTCTAAATGACATCACATCTCAGAATAACAGAGTTTTTGTCTGTCACCACCTTGAGAACGAACTCATCGGGACTCGAACCTGCGACCTTCCGGCTTTTATCGTAGTGCCTCAACCAACTACTCTACCACGTACCCAAAATTATTTTGTGTATCTTCACTATTTAATTACTCTCAGATAAAGTAAAATTTCGACGTGATAGAGAATGCTTTTAAACTTGACATAACTCCATTGCCTATTCGTGAAATTTAATGAACTGAACTGAGTTAAAATATAAATGAACTAATCTTAAAACTAACTTAATCTATTTTTGTTAGTAATATAGCCTTCAGATACTTTTATTCCTGCGCAGTCAGTATAGCGACTGGCTACGTGCTGGAAGTCCGAGGGGTTGGAGTTCGTGTCCCGGTGGAGGCAAGAATTTTCATTCCTCCATATAGTCCATACCGGTTCTGGGGCCCACCCAGCCTCCTGTCCAATGAGGACCGGGGGCTCTTTCTCCGGGGATAAAGTTTTCGGGGCATGAAGCTAACCACTTACCTCCAACTAGTGCCTAGGTCAAGAAAATATGGGTCTATACATCCACTCCCACATACGCCTTTATGTCGTAGTGCTTAATAAGTTAAACACAGGGACAACTTTACCTTTTACCTGACTTAACACATGTTTCCACCTTAAGAAGAACTGCAGACCTCCAACTTCATCTCCTAAACCAGTTGACTTTATTTGAACGTTATGTCAGTTGAGGTCACTCCAGCCTCTTATTTTATAATTTTCCACCGTAATTGATAGCAACATAACGGACTCTCGATCTTATGAGGTATCAGCAGCACTGGTGTCATTTAATTTAGTGTTATGATATAGAGAGTACAGTGACACATACAATACACATGCAATTCTGTTAAAGTAATTCTTCTGTAGACTACGAAATATTGTCATGTGTAGAGTGGTTCGCGTTACGAAAATAAAGGGTTCTACTTAGGATGATTGGATTTATTAGCATTTCAATTACAATTTCTCTTAAATACCATTAATACAACGCTATCACTGGTTTACACAATTTCCAGTCCACCGTTACACACGCACTGGATTTTTTAGTTTCCACTAGTCGTCGCCTAGCAACGGATCTCAACACAGAACTTAGCACTTCAGATCACTATGAAGTCTTCTTCCTGTTTCATCTTCAATTACTCTGGAACCTCGGCACTAACAATTCTTCTGGACCCACTCCTGCAGCTTACGACTGACTCGTAACTGCCCTTGAACTAACTCAGTCACTGCAATCAGTTCTCTTATAAGCACTCTACACAGATCCCACGGAAAAAAAAACCGTCTCTATTGTTTCTGACGTCTTCGCTTACACGGAAGTGTGTTTACTGAGCCGTTGCTTAGAAACGGGTTGCATAACCCCGTCGTTCCACCGTTGTTCGGCACGGACAACATAGAAAACACAGTCTCATTTATTGTTGCTTGTTGGAGCGTGTTTACAGAGCTGTTATCTGGAACGCTTGATCAAATCCGTTACAATAACAACATGGCAACCGTGTGAATATTTTCTTTATTTATCGGTTTGGCTGCGCTGACCAATGAAATATTAGAGTTATGCACGCGAAATTTGGAATGAAGACAGGTAATAAACATACCGACACACTAAGGGTATGTGTTCTTATGTAAGCGAAATAAACAAGGCGACGTTGCCAAACATTGAGTTTATAATCGACAAATTGGAACTCTGACCACTAGACTACAGATGTGTTCACATGAATTAAATGCTCATAAAATACGTGAGGTAATATCATTTGTTGCAGCGTTTCTTGTAAGAGTTTATTATAAAAAGATACCAAGTAAAATTAGAATATTTTAACTCTTATTTAAAATTAAACAAGATAAATTGCGTCGTCGTTTGGGCAGAAAAGCCAGATTGTGATCACAGAACTGTGAGCAAAAACTCATTTTGTTTCGGACATGCGGAAAAGTTCCTTCGAAACCCTGAAAAATTATGAGGTGGTGAGAAGTATATGACGTGTCTTAAGATATTTATTCAACTGTGAAAAAAACGAACTTCTATAAATAAATTATTATAAATGTGTAACACCTGCAGTTTCTTCGTTCGAAACGCCTACTTTTATTCTGCATACTATAATTAATTATCTTGTGGTTGAATTTGTCTCTCCATACGTACTTCAAAAGAATGAACAAAAGCTCCAAGATCATCACAATTTAAACACTATAACTTCTTGATACTACATGCATCACGAGTCCAGCGGTGATGAGACAAGCCCCTGAAGAATCAGGCCACATTGTTTACAAGCTGCTTTCGTCACTGGTCTAGACTCCGCACTAGGTCATTGCCAAATTTTTCGGGGGTTCCTCGTGTTATGTAAGTTGCATGATAAACAGAAATGAGAGACGTTAGGGACGTGAGAAGAAGGAAGACTAGAGAGAAAATAAAGAATTATAAAGATAGAAAACATGAAACCTTGGCATAAATAAATAGGACTCAATGAATATGGTTAAATTCATAAACATCTGCGCATACCTCCGTCACGTATACTGAGCATTGTGGGCGTTAGTCGAGGCTATGAGCAGCTTAATAATTCGGTAACAGTTACGACAGCAAATCAAACGGCATAGCTAATTTTAAACGGTGCGTCGAGTATTACTCTAACTATAAGGGGCAGTGTCACTTTCAAGAAACTTGCACTTGTTCAGTTGGCATAAATATTGATCACATTTATAGAAATTTGAACATCCACAAGAAACTGCCTGCCACCATATCCTATCCTGACCCAGTTGAATTCAGTCCATAACATCACATGCTGTTTCTTTAAGGAAGAGCAAGAACTTTATCTCTGCTCCACAGCCTCCAGATCTGTTCTGGGTTCCATCAAGCCATCTATTGAATGAGCACAAGTATTAAAGATAAGCAGCGACACACAAAGAGAGAGCCTACACAGAACAATACCTGAACAGCGTTAAACAAGAAGTGGCCGCTGCAGCACTACAGACATAGGGCATGTACCCTGAGAAAAATTTTAATTTCAAAATTTGAAAAAGAAAAAGAACAAAAATCTTATAGACATTTTAACTTGGATTAAAGTTTTAAAAAGTGCTAAATTTAGAAATCAAATTAACGCGTGTAGGTTAACAAAGATTTTATACAATTAGAAAGACTAGTGATTTTAAATTTTAACAGGCAGTGTAACAGCTACGTAAGAATAAACACCTGATGATGGCCATTTAGGGCCGAAACATGTAGTGTGGAGGAGGGAAAGAAAAAAGAACTACAATTAAATTGTTACACTTAAGACGGTGTTTGTCTCATATATAGAGTACCGGAGGATAAAGCGGCCGGAGTGTGAAGCTGACCACTCATCTCCATCTAGTGCCGAGGTAAGAAATGATGGAGCTATACTCGTATATCTCTACTCCTCAATAAGTTTTCATTGCGTGGTGCTTAATTAATTAAGCACAAGAACAACTTTACATTTTCAGACATAAGAATATTATGTTTTCTATTTCCCCTCTGCTTAATACTCATATCAAAATTCTCCTACATTTGATGTGCTCATAAATATTTTGTGAAGAGCATAGGACTGCTCTAATCGCCATTAAAATCTGACAGTTTCTGATAATAGAATCTGTGTGCAAAATTTTATTGTTGACAACACAATTTTGGAATATAAAGGTAAAGCTCTCCCTGTGCTTAACTAACTAAGCACTACGCCATGAAGACATATGGGGGAGTGGATGTATAGATCCACATTTTCTTTACCTTGGTACTAGCTGCAGTTGAGTGGTTAGCTTCACACCCTGCTGCTATATCCCCGGAGAAAGAGCCCCCGGTATCCATTGGATAGGAGATTGGGTGGACCCCAGAGCCGGTCTGGACGACATGGAGAAGAGAAAATTCTTAACCCTTCCCTCGGTCGTCCAGCCCGTAGGCAGTTGTTATACCGACTGAGGTATCCCGGCTCCTAATTTGGAATATATTTATTCATATTTGGCTTCATCTTTAAGAACAGTCCACATCGAGGTATGTTTCGTGTAAAATTTGTAGACCCTAAACTCATCCATATTTCATGCTTTGTATGTATATTTTTTTATTAATAGCTGGTTTTTATAAATTTCATACTGTTTTAGTAACCTCCCATTGCGTGCATTTATGAGGTTTCACATGTTTTCTTGCCATATGGGGCGTCTGCATTGTATTGGTCTTTATGTAGTGCTGAGTGTGACTGGGAGTGGATGGAGAAGATTGTAGCCCTCGTCCAGGCACGCCTACTATCGTTGGAGTGACTGAGAAGAAACACTTAAACCTACATAGATCACGATAATTGATAACCTAGTTGAGGCTCGATCAGAGTACCTCCGGAATAGGGCTTTGAAGTTTACTGCTGTACAAGCCCAAGCGATAGTGATTGCCAGGCGTCGCAAGACACCAGCCAATTGTTGTCTTATTTGTCAGTTTGTTGACAGCTCAAAAGTGTCCACTTTTAAAGAATGAAAGGAGGAAACCCCAAAAGACAAGCTTTCATTGTCCTATTGCTTCCTTTATATTTAGAACGGAAGATCGAAGTTAAATGAATTCTTTGCAGGTAACTTAAAAAAATAAAGTAAATAAAAAAATAAAAATTTTGACGTTCTATAATAGCTGCAACCTATTTTGACCAATACAGAAATAAAATTTACAAACCGCACACCAATAAACCTTTTTAATATATTGTTACAGTCAGCGTAAAGAAATGCCATCCGGGTACTTCACCTTTATATTTGCCTTTTAAAAAAATATATATTCGACAGTGGCGGCTCGTCACTGGAATTACGTACCGTCAGTTATTTTGGGAGTCTAGATAGCTCAGTCGGTACAGCGACAGACTACGCGCTGGACCCTGGAGTTCGATTCCTAGTAGAATCGAGCGATGTCCCTTCTACACCGACCAGACCAGTCCTGGGGCCCACCCAACCTCCTATCCAACGGATACCAAGGGCTTATTCCCCAGGGGTAAAGCGGTCGGGGCGTGAAGCTGACCATTCATATCCATCTGGCCTCAAGGTCATGAATGGCGAAAGTACACCTGTACTCCCACAAAACATTTTTGTGGCGTCGTGTTTAATTAATTAAGCACGGGGACACTTTTACCCTTTTTGCGGCAGTTCATTTATCCAGCTTTGTCCATGATTTATTCCGACCGTCTTACAGTGCATACACTCATCCACCTCACTCTTCTATCCTGCACTACATGTTTCGGCACAAAGGTGCCATCTTCAGGTGCTTTTCGATTTACGTCAAACTACTTCACTGCATGCCTTGCCGTCTTCATACTAAAATAACCAAAATATATATTCATCATATATATTTATAAATATTAAATATTAAAAATATTAAAACTGTTCAGGATTTTTCATCCCTACGTCGCATCTGAATNGAGGTGGATGAGTGTATGCACTGTAAGACGGTTGGAATAAATCATGGGCATAAATCAGTGCAACAGGACGCTAAAATATAACATTATCCAGCTTTGTTTAACAACGTCATTCCATCTATACGACAATAGAAATAATAATAAGAAGAAAGAGGACACTGCTGGGACTTGTGCATGTAACTGCTACGTTAACCTAGGTTTCAGTTTCCAACAGTGGCATTATCTTACTGAATTTTAACGGAGATAAGATAAAATTGAAATTACTTTTGTATAAACATAACTGAAGCCTACTTGATAATACGGTTTCAATTCTGAGGAGAGTACGTGTTCGTATGAAGATCCCTTAATCAACAGTAAAAATAAACATACACTTAATAATGGGTCGGGGGACCGGAACAGGTTGCAGAGGAACTAAAGTGGTAGTTAGACACTGAAGTTGTAATTAATATTATTTTTTATTTCCTCGTATACTTAGTATATTTGAGAAAGTATTGTGGTGGTGTGAAAATTCAGTCTCGAATTTTTTACGGAGTTATACGTTTTAGGATTCCCGAATATGTAACGACGACTTTTGGAATGTTGTCTTTCTGGATGTGTATATATATATCTTTTTAATTAATTACTTATTATTATTATTTACTTATTCCTTATTATTCGTATTTATTCATTTAGTTATTTACTTACATACGTATATTACGGATTACCCCTCGCTAGCTTCTGAAGCGTTGGACCGATTTTATTCACATTTGATACTTAAGAGCTCTTACTGTCATGGGTCGGTGTCCAGGGAATATGAATGCTCTAGGGGCCCTTCATATGGACCACAAAACACAAAACGACAATTTTCTAGAAAACAGCTATAAAATTTTCCATTAGATTTAAGTAATTTATGGAGATCGTCTTCCTAAACAAAACTGCAAAGATTATATCTTCAGGAGAGCAGCGGTCCAACTACTATAGGCCAGAAGCGAAATCTCAATTTTCGAAAAATAACGGTTTGGCCGATATTCTTTAAATTTTAATCGTCTATAGAGGCAATGGACAAAAATAATGAAACTGTGATTCATGTACCGCATTTAAAAATTACAGATAAATCTTAAGACATTTTTTGCACGATAATACAAGACTGAGTTCCCTCATTTGTACATGAAATNCAGCGGTCCAACTACTAGAGGCCAGAAGCGAAATCTCAATTTTCGAAAAATAACGGTTTGGCCGATATTCTTTAAATTTTAATCGTCTATAGAGGCAATGGACAAAAATAATGAAACTGTGATTCATGTACCGCATTTAAAAATTACAGATAAATCTTAAGACATTTTTTGCACGATAATACAAGACTGAGTTCCCTCATTTGTACATGAAATAACTAAAGAACAATTGTTATTCAGATGCGTACATGTCTTACCTTGTATAATCATAGATCAATAATGTTTTACATAATAAAGCAGACACTCTTTCCAAGGTAACATAACCTAAATTTTTGTAAGAAGGTTTGAAAAATGTTTTCGCGCCAATTTTTTGCTTATTTTACGAAGGTGTCAGTATCTCTAACTACGTATTTTCAAGTGCTAGAATGATTCGTGAATAATGGATTGGAGAGGACTTGGAAGGGAGTGGTTGAGGCCCAGTCAAAGTTCTATAGCGACAATTTCCAGGAGTGAACGCGGAAATCCACGAAGAAACACCGTCAGGAAGCCCGGTGAAGAGAATTATCTTCTGGGATATGACGCCGTATAGTCCGTAGAAAGTCAACAAATGTTTCGGAGAAATGCATCGCAGAGCCTGGTCTGCTTGCCATATGCTTTGACGCTGGTATTTTCTTTGGTTCATTTTTCGAGACTGAAGATGGATATGATATGTTCCTCCGAATCCTCAGTTGACTTTCACGAACTGCGTTGTGTCCCAAAATATAATATTCTTCATACCCACGGTTTCGAGAACTTCAAACCCTACAGTATAAAAGGTGGCCC
The DNA here is from genome assembly GCF_002891405.2 of Cryptotermes secundus. Lineage (NCBI taxonomy): Eukaryota > Metazoa > Arthropoda > Insecta > Blattodea > Kalotermitidae > Cryptotermes > Cryptotermes secundus. The sequence continues at coordinate 375,597 of NW_019734988.1, forward strand.
TACCGAGATTCGAACAGAGCATCTCCCGAACTCAAGTTTATGTTATTAATGTTACACCAGCCTCCGCGGCATAATTAACCAAGAATACGGGTTCGTGAAGGTTTGGCTACTATCTTTTGAGTTGTGATGCCGTGTAGTGTGGTAGAGATTTGCAGACATTCCAGAGAAACTTATTGTCTTAATCTTAAGAGTCGAAAAGTAAACGAAGAAACAAATAAGCAAAAGTATGACGAAATAAACTCGGGAGACGGTGATCTTCGTGTTCACAGCCGTGGGAACGTCGTCTCCAGCAACAAGGAAAATAGGTCACAGCACGATATGAGTCAAATAGATCTAATGTGAGAACCATTTAGAGACATTGAACAGTACCATAAAATTTATTTTTACTGCCTTTTAATGTTAAGGCGTGTCCACATTACTCGTGCTCATGCTCGCCAGGCTTGTGCTCGTCGGGAGACTCTTCTGGCTTTTACTTGTGCTCGTAAATCTTCGTCCACACTACTTCAGTTGCTCGCCAGGCTTCGGCGCGTGAGGATCCATATATTTACTCGTAGTGTGTATAGGCTGTAGTCATATTTTAATCGATTGGCTATAGTTTTTAAATTAAAAATTTTAAATTTGCTTCTCTCGTGACTTGTCATATCGTCCACATTACTCGCGAGCATAGCGAGTCACACGAACACGAGCACGAGTAATGTGGACGCGCCTTTAGTAGAAAATTTGTTATTCAACAGAAATTGAAGAATAATTATCATCATGGGGCGTGTGGTAGGGTGGTTGGTTGAGGCACTATGATACAAGTCGATAGGTCACGGGTTAGATTCCCGATGAGGTCACTGGATTTTTCAGTTAACCTAATACTTCCAGCCGCACTGTGGTCATGGGGTCGGCTCAGTCTCTATGAGTACCAGAATATTCCTGGGGGATGAAGGGCGGCCAGTGCATAAGGCTAACAACTTTAACGCTCTCTGTGAGCCTCTTGTCTACAGAAGACATGGGAGCCTCGATGTCTTTCAATTCTATGGTCCTTCACGGCCTGTTACAATGTTAGCTTTACCTTAATTATCATCATGTATTTTGCCGATGAGCAAATTCGTAATGGTAAAAATGCAAAATATGTCTGGAGAAAACTGAGAAATATTAAAGGGCCACAGAATTACTGGGTTTTTTGGATTCTTTCCATCGTCCGATATTCTAGAAAACAGAAAACAGAACATTTTGGAAATTGGATTTGTTTCCGTCCTCAGGTGAGGGGGGAAGACACCTACTCATTTGGGCCCCTTTGTGTTCCAATGATTGAGGTTATCTCTTTCTAAGGGGCCCAACTAAGTAGGTATCTTGCCCCCTCATCTGAGGATGGAAACAAATCCAATTTTCAAAATGTTGTGTTTTCTATTTTCTAGAATATCGGACGATGGAAAGAATCCAAAAACCCAGTAATTCTGTGTTATATACCGTCGTCAGAACCCTTTAGAATCTAATTAAAGAGCCAGTCCTGTCACCTATACACAGTTAACAAAACGACACGTAGACTGGTAAAGATAAGTAAAGTTTCAAGAGTCCCTTGCTGTTTTGTCTAAGACTGGCATAAAATCCGGTACAATTTCAAAAGGAAAATTGCTGCGTTATCTACATCGTTGTTGAATTTGGAACACAAATGTGCACACAAAATATGTGCGAAAATAGTGGAAACTTCATCACAAATAGCTAACCCGAATAAAGCAGTTTGTAATCAATTTTAATACCAAATATAATAATCTTGTCTTTATATTTAGATTAAAGCAATAAATTTCATAAAGTAACAATATGTGTAAAGCGATGCTGATTTCTAGATGTACGCCATGATTTTCTTTCCGGTAACGAGAGACACTGAAATACCGACTCAAGCATCCACTAGCATTTATTATTGCTATCTTTTGCTTCTATTCGCAACTACCACCGACTCTTTGAGTGCTAATAAGCATGCCCAGGCGAAAGAAGGTTAGCGTTGTTCTTGAATACGTAAGGATTAAAAGAAAAACCACTGCAAATATTTTTCTCTCTGTAAATTTGTTTTTGATATTTACTTGTAGAAATTAAAGAAGACAAAGATAATCATATTCATTAGACGTGGAACAGTAATTTAGAGAACAAGAGAACGTTTGAGAGAGAGAGAGAGAGAGCGAGCGCGGGTTCATCACTTCAGCGACAATTGTAACCCTGTCTCATTTTTTCGAATAAATGCAGAGCCGCCTCTGATCTAAGGTCTTTGAACTTTATTGCAATCCAACCCAAAACTTCTTTTTATGTGAGTGGAAGACTTACCGGTAGTTATTTGCACTGCCATAAAAGCAGAGTGTGGTTAAAAAAAGGTTTAGACTTGAATAAAACTTTGGTTTTGTTCCAGTGGTTGGTAAAAAAGAAACTATTTTTTCTTGACTGAGAAGGGGTTGTTTATGAGAGATAGGGGAAGAAAAAGGGTCTTAATATATCTTGAAGTCTGTCACGGATGTTTTGAAGAGGGATGGCCAAACCAGGGTGCGTATACCTTGCGAAGAAATTTTTTTTTTAAAGACATTCGGAATGTTTTGAATAGCCGATCTAGAAAACCCAGAGTCTACAATATTACACAGAACCACAAATCACTTGTTGATGTGTTCATCCTTTGACACCAAGTCCTTCTATTGAAATAAATTCTCTTCGAAAATATGTTATTTTAACCATATCGCTCTAAATACAGTATTAAACCGCTACGATGCAACACATACTCAGCATATCCTAATATTTTTCTTATCATTTACATTCAACTGAAATAAGCAACTGGTACTCTCCGCTCTTCTGATCGAATCGTACGGCAAAGCATCACCTTATAGTAGGAAGTCAGAGGGAGACCAACATTTTGACGGGAGCTTTCATGGTTTTTCTCAGTCTCTTCAGACTAATGCTGGAGTAGTATTTTCGAACAGACTACGAGTATGGTGATAACATTTGAAATTTTCTCTTAAACTGAATATAAAAATTTAGTTCGTATCTCATAGGAAACACGTCACGTCTCCTCTACAAAGCCAAACCGCTTACTACTCTTTAGGAAAATAATAGATTTTTTGTGAGAAACGTTTAAAACGCTTAAATATACTACATGAGCAAAAAGAGTGTTTTATTATGTTAAAACAGGTGGTACATATAGTTAGCACTGCAGTCTAAAATATTAATCAAAATCATCAATGAACATCTTAGATTATGATATACTGCGCAATATACGTAATCTTTGCTGACACAATAGAATCGTTAAATAACCTAATAGTCGATTATTAATACAACAACTCTCCTGGCTTGCCTCTTGCTTCAGTTAATATTTATGAAATAAACAGAGCCTATGAAAACAGGATGCTTAGGAGAATATTTGGACTTAAGGCAGAAAAAGTGTGCTGATGAGTGTTAATTCTGAGGAGAGGTTTATAACATGTGGGTCCACTCTTCGCCAAATATATTAAGATGAGCAAATAAAAGACAATGAAACATGTAAGGTATGCACCAGCCAAGGAAGAAAGGAAAAACGCACACAGGAATTTGATTCAAATACCTACAAAAATAAAACTACTTGGAAAACCTAAAAATAGATGAAAGGATAATATTTAAATGTACCTCGAAGAAGTAGATTGTAAAGGAAACGACTGGATTTATTTCGCTCAGATTAGGGACTAAACCCCTTTCAGATGAACACGGCATTAAACCTTCGACTTCCATAAAAGGCTGGGAATTTCTTTGCCAACTGGAGGACTATCAGCTACCCATGAAAGACTGCTGCACGGAGTCAGTCAAGTTTGGTGACATGTGCCTCACTATAACATTAGGCATACTCTGAGGCTCAACGTATGCTTGCGTGTTAAACCTAAAGAAAATAGTGAGGTAGAAAATTCTGGCCAATTATTGAAGTGCCCAAAGGAGCCTGGATGACTTACCGCTCATTAGGGTAATGTGTACCTGTAGTTCCATCGATATAGCGACGGGCTACGGACTGGAAGGCCGGAACTCGATTTCCGGCAGGGGCAAACTATTTTTCTCTACTCCGCAGAGTCCAGACCGGCCCTTGTGCCCACTTTGCCTCCTGACCAATGGATACCGGGGGACTATCTTCGCTTGGGGTAAAGCGGCCGGGGAGCGAAACTGACAAATCACCTCTTTCTATTACCAAGGTCAAGAATGATGGGGCTATAACTCCACTCCCCCACGTCTTCATGACGTGGTGCTTAATTAATTAAGCACAGGGACATTTTTACCTTCTTTTACCCTATATTCGCGGTGCCCCTTTCGAATGCCCGTTAACGATGCCAAATAATTTTGCCAAGATCTTTCGTGATTATCCACAGTTTTTCCTAGGAAAGGTTGAAATATTACTGGGAATACAGGAATGACTGCACTTCCCTGAAAACAAGACTGTCATAATTTAGTAGAGCCATGGATATTTAAGATTTGCAACATGAATATGTAAGGTGGATGGAACTGGTCCGGAATCTTCTTCAGTTGCAGAATTTAGCTGTGTTGAAGCTTCGGGTTTTACTACAAGTGTTCCTTGACTAGAATTTATTAAACTTCAAATAAGCAAGTGAAAGTTGGTAAATCATATTGTAGGTTCTCAGAGCAGTAATATAGAATACTGTTGTCTAGCATGAAGATTGCGGTAGACCGTCTCTTCGAAATGTTATCTAGCTACAAAACTACGTGGCGTCACATCCAATAGGAAGTAATCGTCGAATTTTGATACGGCAGAAAATTTTAAGTCAAAATAATTTTATGTTTTCTTCGCACAGAGTGCATAGAGTAAATTTTATGGAGAGGCCTTGCCTGTCTGTTAATCTCTCTGCCAGACAGCATTATTTATACCCAAACTATTTAATGAATCTGGATGAAAGTTCCTTTGGGGGCTTTCCTTTTAAGTCGTCGAAGGAATTTGATTGTTTTTAATGTCGATTCAATATAACTCTTCCTTCTACTTTATACAAAACTCATTACGAATATTAGCAACTTTATCAACAAAAATAATCATCATAAAGTAAATCTGTATGGTCCGCATGATATAAAGTAGATGCTTTATTATGATCTACAGCAATACTCTGAATAAAATTTTGATGTTATAACAACAAAATTTAAGGTAAGGTAAAGTTGTCCCTGGGCCGGTTACGGTAGCCGAGCGGTCTAAGGCATGTACTGTCTTCGCTCGCTTGGAAACCGGGATCGTGGGTTCAAATCCCACTCAGGGCATGGATGTTTAGTTTATGTGTGTGCGTTTTTCTGTGTTTGTGTACAGGTAGAGGCCTTGCGACGAGCTGATCACCCGCCCAAGGAGTCCTACCGAATGTGTAAGATTGAGAAAAACCGTAGTGAACGGAGAAGTTCATGGAGGTAGGCCTAGGCCCACTGCGGCTGTAGTGCCGAGGAAAAAAAGTTGTCCCTGTGCTTAATTACTCGAGCGTCACAGCATGAATGGTTATGAGCGAGCAGAGTTATAGACCCAATATTCTCTGCGTCGGCAGTAGGTGGAGGTGAGTGCTCAACTTCACGCACCGGCCGCCTTACCCCTGGGAAACAGCCTGCAGTAGCCAACCGGATCGGAAGTTGGTTCATCCTCAGAGCCGGTCCGAGTGATGTGAAGTACAGAAAAATGTCTTGTCCCTGCTAGAAATCTAAAGAAATATGAGGAAAAATATCTAACCGTATGCAGGGTGGAGTATACCATTTCATTCTTCGATTGTTAGATAAGATTGATCACTATGTTTAATATTCGTATCCCAAATCCGAAATTAGATATAATATCGAAACAACAAATGACTCAGTTTCAGTGTAATTTCATACATGCTTATTTTTCTTCAAGTGTTTCGAATTCAGGTAGAGGAATTTAAAACATATTTTCCTTCGCTTCATGGCATTTTGTTTGGATATTATGCGAGTAATTGTAAAAGTTAAGTTGTCCATGTGCTTATCTAATTAAGCACTACACCATGAAGGCGTATGTGGGAGTGGACGTATGGATCAATATTTTCTTGACCTCGGCACTAGTTCGAAGTGAGTGGTCAGTTTCACGCCACGGCCATTTTACCCTCGGAGAGAGAGTCCCCTGTTTCCCATTGTGTAGGAGGTTGGGTGGACCCCAGAGCCGGTCTGGACGACGTGGAGAGGAGAAAATTATTGATCCTGCCGGGACTCGAACTCTGACACCTCAGTCGTCCAGCCCGTAGAGAGCCACTATCCCGGCTCCAAATCTTACAATTGTACCGGAGAAATTCTGAGTATTTGCCTACTCATAGGCAAGTCATTCAGAGAAGTCAGGAATTTGTGGAATGTTATTGAAAAACAGCCAGCATTCCTGTTCCGCATTCGAAAGTTCCCGGACTTACAAGCTCTGGTTCCTCCACGAAACTACCGGAATAACAATTTAAAATAGGGCACTGCCGATTCGTTATAATGCCCTATTTAATTAAGTATTAATAATTACCCTGACAACCTCTGTGGTCTAGTGGTCAGAGTTCCTGACTACAGATTCAGAGGTGTGGGTTCGGTTCCTGGCGCTATCAGATTCTTTTTCTGAGAAGTAGTGGGTCTGGAACGTGGTCCATTCAACCTCGTGAGGATAATTGAGGAATTATTTCAAGGAAATAGCGGCTCCGGTCTGGAAAACCGAAATTAACGGCTGTGGGGATTCGTTGCGCCGACCACGCGACACCCTACGTTTATATCAGCAAAAGTTGGCACTGAACTTCGCCAACAAACGGCGGTCGCTCGGTCTGTATAGTTCGCTTGCGGGCTAAAATCATGGTTTGTATGTACCTAATAGATTTTGGTGTTTGAGATTTGAGATAGTCAGGGTGGTAAACAGGAAGGTTTTTTCAAAACGTTGTTACACGCGCTAATCTGCCAAATTACAGGGCACCACACACCAGTAGGCATAGAATTTGACAATTTCGGCACACAACAAACTAAACTAGTTAAAGGATGTTTGAATCTTTTCAAATGTTCGTTTTCCTCGTAGAGTTCCAACATCAACATCCAAATGGCGATTAAGCTCGTAACATTTCATTTATTTATTATTTTTTAAAGACTGTATCAGTTGCTAACATTGTGTAGCGTCGTATTATAGGATTATTGGTGAATAACAAATTGCAAACAAATGCGAAACGGAGTGAGAGACAAATTTGTCCTTGTACTTAAATAATTAAGTAGTGTGTTATGAAGACATGTGGGTGAGTGGAAATATAGCACCAGTATTCTTGACCTCAATAGGCGAAGGTGAGTTGTCAGTTTCACGCACCAGCCACATTAATCCTAGGGGAACAGTTCCCATGTGCCTAGCGTGTAAGAGGATGAATGGGTCCAAAAATCTGTTTGTATGCTGTTAAGTAAATAAAAATTTCTAACCTCTGCCGGGAATCGAATCCCATCCATTCAACCCATAACCTGTCGTTAAACCTAGTGGCCTATCCCACGTCTGCCTAATTTAAATAATATTCCGAAATTTGTTTGGAGGTAGTAGGGAAACCAACAGAAACCCTTATTCAAGCTAACCGTTCTCCCGGCATGGATCAGAACTTGATATTTCCCCAGTTCGATGACGCTAAACACTGGATTTAGATGTTCAGCTACAACGTTCTTCTAGAACCAGTCTATTTAGTGGATGAGAACTTGGCTACCCCTGTTGTATGGTAGGGGCCTGTCGGGTTTCTTGGCCTTCATTCCTTACCACCAATTTTTGCACGGTTCCTCCGACGTCGTCTTCTCATTGGTTCTTCAAGACATAAACTCGATGGAACAACTGTGAATGTTTTGCAGCCACGAAGTACAAGCATCAGGTACGGGCGTGTGGCAGCAGTACAATGGGAATCATACGCTGACCGCTATTTAAATGCTTCCCTTTTTTTTTCTACAATGAAATATATGCACATCGCCACGGACCCTGTCTATGGGGGCGGGATGAGGGGGGGTCAATGTTACAGGTCTCTGCACTCCCTTTGTGTCACTGCACTCCTTTTCAAACTTGTATCCACTCGACTGATTTCGCTGCTACGAAAGTGAACCTAGTCCCTGTGCTTAACTAATTAAGTCCTACGGCATGAAGACGTATGGGGAAATGGATATATAAATTCACATTTTCTTGACCTCGGCACTAGTTGGATGTGAGTGGTCAGCTTCATGTCCCGGCCGCTCTATCGTCGGGAAAAGAGCACCAGCTACACATTGGATAGGAGGTTGGGTGGACCTCAGAGCCGGTCTGGACAACGTGGGGGAAGAGAAAAGTCTTGTCCTTACCGTGAATCGAAATCCGACGCCTCTCTGCCGTCCAGCCCGTAGCCAGTCACTATACCAACTGAGCTATCCCGGCTCCGATTTCGCTGTTATTAACAATTATATTATATATATATATATATAAAAATATTAACCATAAAGACATATTTCATATCCAAGTATAATCCACACAAAAGGAGCATAAGACAGTGTCATATAACTTACTTTAATACGTTTCCATTACATTATAATTTAAGGTATGATACCGATGTATGTTACATGTTACTTCGACTTTGGGGTTAGTGTCATGGCGCAATTTTCGGGGTGAATGAGGCTGAGGGAGGATGTATCAGTCTAATTTATCTTAAATATGGCGACTGAAATGTAAGCCGAAATTCTGGTATTGGCAGGTCCTCGACATATGATGCGTCGCGACTATGATACATATTAGATAGAGGTATCAAGAAACTAAGGACGACAATTGATTGCGTTATTACCAGGGAGTGGAATGTTTATATAAATCTACACTTAAGTTTCTTTAAAACTTTGCAAAGAGAATTGTTTTCCAATTCTTAAATTGTAAAACTATCAGTGAATTTTCACATATACGAGTAATAATTACTTATACTCGTATTTGAAAAAAAATTAAATCAGTCTTGTAATTAATAGGATAATATTATCTTATATTATCCTTTAATTTGGATTTGAGTTTTCCAGGAATAGATTTCATTTGACCGTCTTACTAAGACAACTGTTCTTGCCCGAATAATTTCTATTTGATTATAGTAGTCTTGTTAATGGTCCCTATCCGTAGACCAATGTTGCATTGTTTACAGCCGTGGCGTACTGCAATGATCGCTTATAAGTTAAATCAGAGCTTCTCATCCTGTGATCCCAGTACCACTAAGGGCACGAAAGGAGCTCACCAGTGATTTCAATCGTGCTTTTCAGTAAAGCAATCAAATTTTCAATCTGCGGATCATTAATTTTCAATTGAATACACTCAGAACAAACATGTACGCGTGACAGACTCGCAGGGTCACGGTGGAGGCATTCGACTCCACCTCCACACGGGTCTTTATTGAACACCTACAAAATGTAACTACAAATAAATACGACAGTCTCACTGAGTTACACACTCAAACGATCACTGTAACTACAGCACAAATAATTTCTTTTTAGTCTCTGATTGACGTTGCTCGGTAGCGGCTTCCAACAGCGGACGTTTCCTTTCCTCTGGGTTTCCGAATTGTCCCTCGTCTCAGTTACCAGCTTCTGATAGCAAAAACACACAAGGACTGAAATGTTGCAGTTCACCAACTCTTTACTAACTGACACACAACTCAGCTTTCTCCACTAACTGTTCTTCTTATAACATCTCAGCACGGATAGCACAGAAAACACCGTTCTCGTTGTTGTAGTGCAATTGTTGCCGTGGAAATATGCTTGTTTGCGAAGATGTTACTCAGTAACGGTTGTCTCTACTGGCTTCACAGTTCTTGCCTTGAGCAAATATGCCGCAATTTGTTAAGAAAGTAATGAGGATGTTATAATTCCTTTTCGTGGGACTAGACCAAAGTTTTTCAATTTAATTTGGTCATGGAACCCTCGGAAATGTTGACAGAGCTCTTGACAGCTAAAGGTGCGTCCACATTACTCGTGCTCGTGCTCGTGTGACTCGCTATGCTGGCGAGTAATGTGAACGATATGACAAGTCAAGAGACAAGCAATTTTTAAATTTTTTATTTAAAAACTATAACCAATAAATTAAAATACGACTGCAGCCTATACACACTACGAGTAAATATACGGATCCTCACGCGCCGAAGCCTGGCGGGCAACTGAAGTAGTGTGGACGAAGATTTACTAGCATAAGTAAAAGCCAGACGAGTCTCCCGACGAGCAAAAGCCTGGTGAGCACGAGCACGAGCACGAGCACGAGTAATGTGGACGCGCCTTAAGAAAACTTAAAGTTCTAACTGCGTTTATTAAAGGACCATAAAATCAAGACGAATCTCCATAATTTTAACTTCAGCATTCGATGGTGATGAGTTGTTAGTTCATCTTCTACCGCTTTACTCCAGGGGAAACAGACCCTGTTACCTACTACGTTGGAGACTGGATGAACCCCTAAGCAGGTCTGGAAGATATGGCATAGAGAAAAATAACTTGCTTCTGACAGGAATCGAACACTGGATGTCCAGTTCGTAGCTCACTCTCTTTACAGTCTGAGCTATCCCGGCTCCACCAAACCCTTAACAATATTCTTTTATGAACCTAAAATAACTAGATCATAAATAGATAAATATTAAGCAAATATAGAAAAACAACGCATTACTGAATGGCACATGTTTAGAAGCAAAAATGGCATTTCATGTATACGAAGAATTATGCTTAAAATAACTAATTTGCAACCGGTTTACAATTTTCAGTGCGAAGATTGTTTTTTCATTTAATTCTTCGCTAATTCTTTAAATGTTTGAATTGATATGGGAAAGATGAATTCTCGTATTTTGCGTGGCATCTGTATTCTGTTATTATTCCTTGTCGTCGTAATGGAACTTTCTTGTGGAACCCCTATTTTCACTTTGCAGAACCCCGACCTTCCGCAGAACGCCATTGAGAGACACTGGTTTAGGGATTCGTTTAGTTCTTTTTAATTAATTAAATAATTTTCCTGGGTAGTAAAGCGTGGCCAGCGCGTAAAGCTGACAACCTTACCGTCATCTTTAAGCCGATTGTCTAGATAATGTGGGAACCACGACCTCTCACAACCCTATGGGCCTTCACGGCCTGGTACAGGGATAGTTTTACAACTGGAGGAGAGCATATCTTCTGTAAAAGAAAAATGAATAATCTATGAATTAGTCGGTCACGGTAGCTGAGCGGTCTAAGGCATGCATTTTCTTCGCTCGCTCGTAGGCCGGGATCGTGGGTTCGAATCCAACTCAGGACGTGGATGTTTGTGTGCGTTTTTCTGTGTTTGTCTACAGGTAGAGGCCTTGTGATGAGCTGATCACCCGCCCAAGGAGTCCTACCGAATGTGTAAGATCTAGAAAAAGCCGAAGTGAAAGGAGACGTTCATGGAGGTAGGCCTAGGTCCACTGGGGCTGTAGTGCCAAGGGAAAAAAATCTATGACTAAAAATATTTGCGTAATTAGACTACTTTAGGAGGGAAAAGCAAGTTGTCCCTATGCTTAATTAATGAGCGTAAGCACCACAGCATGAATATGTATGGGGGAATGGAGGACTCTCTAGGCTTTCGTAATCTTCAACATTTGTAGAAGAAGAGTATCCGTGAACCACATGCCCTGGCGCTTTACACCCGGGAAGTAGTCCACGGTAATCACTGGACTGGAGGTTCGGAGGGCCCCTGAACCGGTCTCGATTCTGTGGAGAAGAGAAAAGTACCCCCTCCCCCATGGAATGTAACCCCGAAGCTCTGATCTCCAGTCCGTAGCCCAGAAACTATATATGACTGAACTTTCTAAAAGTTGCCGGTAAGGCAGGTTAGCATGTTCAGGTTCGGTTCATTATGATCTCCTCCTGCCTTGACGTATTTCTCATCAGACTTAATCTGTAACTATGGATCTTATAGACGGTAGGAGTCCTTGGACGGGACATCAGCTCTGTCGCTATTTATATACAGGGCAACAAAAACACGGAAGAAATGCAGACAGGCATTCATGCCTCGAATGGGTTTGGAACCCACAATCCTAGCGAAGTAATTTCGTGCTTTAGACTGCGTGGCTATTGTGATAGGCCATTATGACCTTATGTAATATAAATATTACGTGGATTAGCAGAGAGAAATGCAAAAGTTATGGTGCATGAGACTGCATCTTAGCTCGAAACCTTTGCAAAAGCAAGCCTGGAGGGCTCAGTCTGTATAGCAAATAGACTACCGGCTGGACGACCTAGGATGTAGGGTTCGATTCCCGGTGACAGTAAAATTGCATAGTGGGGGAGTGGAGGACCGCCTCTGTGGTCTAGTGGTCAGCGTTCCTGGCTACAGATCCAGAGATCCGGGTTCGATTCCCGGCGCTACCAAATTTCTTTTGAGAAATAGTGGGTCTGGAATGGGGTTCACTCAGCCTCGTGATGATAATTTAGGATCTATTTCAAGGAAATAGCGGCACCGGTCTAGAAAACCGAAATTAACGGCCGTGGGGATTCGTTGCGCTGACCACGCGACACCCTCTATCCGCAAAAGTTGGCACTAAACTTCGCCGACAAGCGGCGGTCGCTCGGTCGGTACAGTTCGCTTGCAGACTAAAATCACGGAGTTTGTTTTTTTGTCTGGAGTGGGGGGTGGAATTCAGCTGGGTCCACTAGGCACGACGGCCACTGATTGGCCTATTGTACCTGTCCCACTTGATTATGATGATGGAGAATTTGGTGGAATGAAGATTGGCAGGGGAAATCGAAGTACTCGGAGTAAACCTGCCCCAGTGCCACTTTGTCTACCACAAATTCCACTTGACCAGACTCGGGATTGAACCCGGGCCGCCGCGATGGGAAGTCAGCGACTAACCGCTTGAACTATGGTCCGATAAGAGTATGATACTATTCTACTCCGCATAACGTCCAGACCGATTCCGAGGCCCACCCAGCCTCCCATACAATTGGTACTGGGGTCTGTATCACCGGGGTTAAAGTGGCAGAGACTTGAATCTCACCACTTACCTCTATCTAGTGTCGAGGTCAAGAAAGGTGGAGCTACATCTCCAATCACCTGTACATCTTTAGGACGTGATGCTTAGCTAATGAAACCTAGGAATGACTCTTGGAACGCGTAGCTGGAGATTGAGGTAATGAGGGAGTTTGAGCCCAAGAGTGAGCAAGTAACAGCAAGAGGAAGTAAACTGATAAACCTCGAATTTTATAATTTTTACCGGGATAGCATATTCGGTACAGCTATTGGCTACGGGTTTGGACGACAGAGGGTTCGGAGGTCGAGTCCCGGTAGGGTCAAGAATTTTCTTTTCTCCACGTCGTCCAGACCGGCTCTGTGGCCCACCCAACCTCCAATTCACTGGGTACTGGGGGCTCTTTCCCTCGGAGTAACGCGGCAGAGATACGAAGCTGACTACTCATCTCCAAGTATTGTCGAGGTCAAGAAAATGTGGGTCTATATATCCACTCCCACATACGCCTTCTTGGCTTAGTGCTTAATCAGTTAAACACAGGGACAACTTTACCTTTTTACCTTTATAGAGTCCATATACGAGTATTACTAGCAGGGGATTAAATAAAATGATATTAGGTGAAACATGATTAACAGGGGGAGATGAGAAATGCTTACAAAATATTAGTCGAAAGGAAAAGAAACACTCAAAGGACATAGGCGATGATGGTGGGGGAGTATGAAAATTGTACTTGGGAAAACATGATACAAAGTTGTAGGCTGAATTAATCTGTTTTTTAAATGCTGCAATGGAGGTTAGGGTGTAATTTCTTGAGCCGTTGAGCAGAACTCAGCTTAGAAGTATATAGGCCTATACTGTCGGTAATTGCGACCCTTATACCGTTCTACCAGAGATCAAGACTGCTCCTGCAGGGCAGGGCCCGCTTTCTCTGTTGGCATCTACCTGGTGTGTTTCATAGCAGACAGAATATACCTTGAGGAAAAATAAGAAAACGAAGGATAAAAGAAGGTAAGGATGTGTAGGTCATTGCCCTCTGAAGATATAAGCAGGAGCAGTAGAAAGAACGTATTTATTGTTGTTACAATACTGAAGCTCTTCAACTACTGTATTGGGGGAAGGGGGGGGTGGATGGGAAGAAAGTAGGTCACAGAAGTAAGCATACAATTTTATTGTTGTTAACTTCCTTTCTTTTGCGATCTTTTATATATCTTTTCTATTAATAAACTTATACAGTTTGAGCAAACGATTATTGTATAACTTCTTGAATTATATCCTTACCCCTTCTGCAGTTCTGTTCTAACTCTTAACTGTCACTCTCCAGCAAAAGAACTCCGATTCGATTTCCTTTGTCAGTGTGGAATTTTATTGTGAACAAATATATTCTAAGAATAGAAATATCTTCTGTAATGTAACACTTTGTAGCCTGGTGAAAATTTATCATCCTTTTGGAGGAATATATTGTTTTCAGTGGCTTAATGCTTGCTTGGTTGACTTAATTTTCCACTCTGAATGTGGAGGCAGTATACATTTCTCCGAATCCTCCGTAAGACTCTCTCTGACTACACGGCGTCATCTGCATAGTCACCATTGTGGAAATCTGAGATATCACAGATACGTCGTATACTGAACTGGACACAAGTAGTTCTCATATTCTGTCTACCGTTACCTTCAGAGGCAGGGAACGGCAGTGAGATTTATATTTTACCCTTCATATTTCTCTATATTCACTCCAGTCACATCTCTAATTTAAGAAGTTGATTTTGCAAACGGAAAATAGTCTAGGAATTAACACCTCACTACTTAGATGGTTATTTTGTTGGTTGGTTCATTGGTTTGTTGTTTATATAAAGACACCATCAGTAGCAAGAGAATACAGCATCGATTTTTGCCAATAGAAAATAAATGCGAGGGAATATAAATTTGGAAATAGTTATCAGTGTAGTTTGTGTATATTTTCACGATTTGGATGATTTTGCGTGACAAATGGGACGGGTTCTGGATTGGATGATTGAATTTGTTGACGCCTGATACACACCACTTGGAGATACAGGTAATTTCAGTGCTATCGCTGATCTATACATTTTACAGTATATTTTACCACGCAGGAAGATTTCTGGTAATCATTTCTGTTAGAGGCTGAGTCTACCCCAGGGCCATAATGCGGTTGGAAGGATTAGGTCAATCGAAAAAAATCCACCTCATCCTGACTCCAACACGCGACCTTCCGGCTTGTAGCATAGTGCTTCAACCAACTAAGCTACCAGTTGCCTCCTGCTTTAAAGGGCTACGTTTGTGAAAGCGTTTTATATTTAGTTTCCCTCGTGTAAATCCCACAAGAGTTACCTATTTCAAAATCGTGTTATTTTTTTCTTTCTCTAGCTCCCACTTTGGAGCATAGGGCTGATTCCTCAGTTTCATGATCATTTATACAGACGCTAGGACTCCTTGGACGGGTGATCAGCTCGTCGCAAGGCCTCTACCTAAACACAAGACAACACAAACACAGATTAAACGCATTCACAGACAAAACATCCATTCCTTGTGTGGGATTCGAACCCACGATCCAGGCTTCGAAACGAGCGAAGACAGTACATACCTCAGAATGCTCGGCTACAGTGATCCGCAAATCCTTGCTATGGAATTATTTATATTAGGACAATAATTATATATACACTTGTTTATACATATAGAACATTAAATGCTATTTATGCTATAATGGCAGAGTATCCATCATACCAGTCTTGAAAAGAGGAGCTTGAAATGTGGAAATATAGACCTATGTTGTCTTTCGGTTTACATAAGAAATAACACTTTCTTCTGAATGCCTATATTCGTTTTACATTGTACACTATCTTAAAACATTCCTTTATAAATAGAGTCTGGCTCCTATTTCAGACTATCAAGTTATTCTATCATGCATTTGTAGATATACAAAGTTTCGATATACTGCAAACGAGGAAAAGAACGGTCAAGAATTTTTGTGGTCTGAAGTATAGTAATTACAGAAGACGTTGTTAATTGCAGATTTCGGCAAGTATATTTCAGATTCAGTGTGTCACACTTCCTTGTTTCACATTCCTCCTATTATTATTCTTCTTTGTCCCCCATCCTCATTGGGTTGTGCGGAATAAGTAATATGCAAGAAAGATAAGAGAAACGCATGCACAATTTTGGTTCGGAAACCTGAACGGAAAAGACTATTTGGAAATCTATACATAGATGGGAAGAATGGTGTCTTCTGGGATGTGATCCCGTGTATTTTGGTAGATGTTTATCGACGTTTCGGAAGAACGTGCTGCCTCCATTTTCACGATAGAATACGTGGAAAAGAGGTTGTTCTGCCTGGAAAGGGGTAAGTAGTGCGCTAGACAATATTAATCTGAAGGTAGCTGCCGTAACCTACATTCCAGGTTATAACAGGCTGGTTCGGAATAAGAAACAGTCTCTTAATATTTCAAAGCGATGAGGGAAAGTACAACTTATGGCTTCCCTTGATACTCTATGGATGAAGGGTCTCGGGTATGAGCGAAGAAAGTGACAGACATATTCCGGCCGGTTTGTGAAGAAAATAAAGCTCCGGATCTAGAACTTCGACTTCAAAGCGCTGTAAATCTAACGTCACGGCTCTAGGACATTTCGGCACCCTTAAACAAATCGAAAGCGTTGCGAATTGTTGTTGCCCCAAACCCTCTTCATACCTGTATGCAGTCTGAACGAGACAAACACAATCATTGATTGGCATTATTACGAGGTAACAATGTGAACCTGGCTTTGTCATCTATTCTATGTCTGCAATATCTCACACCCTCTTGCAACATATGTACTATCTCAGTGTTTCCCAACATTTTTCTATAAAGTACACCTTCAAAAAATTTTTCTGAAATGCTCTAAATAACTAAAATTTTCATTAAACAATTTTCATTTGCAGATAGTGTGAGTTTCCCTACTGACAGCAGTGTACAAATATTTTTATTAGATAACATTTTCCCCTAAGGATAAGCGTACTGCCGGCTGAGAAACACTGCGCTCTCTCATTTCGTCCTGAAGGTGAATCGTGTTAATGAGTGACAAAACGGCAATAAAATGTAGCCCACACCTCTAGAGGGTAAAGTGGGGTAAGCTACTTTCCGCCAGTGCTCAGATAATATATATATATAATATTATATATATAGGAGCCGGATTAGTGTAGTCGGTGTAGCTACTGGTTACGGACTGGACGACCGATGGTTCGGAGTTCGAGTCCCGGTAGGGTCAAGAATTTTCTCTTCTCCACGTCTTTCATACCGGCTTTGGGGCCCACAAAGCCTCCTATCCAATGGGTACCTGTTGCTCTTTCCCTGGGGGTAAAGCGGAAAGGATATGAAGCTAACCACTCACCCCAAACTGGTGTCGAGGTCAAGAAATCGTGGATCCATACATCCAATCCCCCATACGCCTTCATGGCGTAGTGCTTAATTAGTTAAGCACAGGGACAACTTTACTTTTACCTTCTTCTGTCCTCACGGATTAGGCCTTCTCGCCTGTTCTATCAGAACTAATCTGAAACACTTTGGAAGGGTGTTCAGGCCGTCGCAAAGCCTCTGCCTACATAGGACAACACAAACACAGAAGAAACACGGATATTCATCACTGGAGTTGGATTCAAACCAATGATCTCACTGTTTGTGAGAGCGAACACGTTTCGTGTTTCAGACCACGCGGTCACTGTGACCGGCTAATATAGTGCTGTATATAATAACACTAAGAGACCACTGGGAAGACCAAGGCGTAGGTGGGTGGACAATATTAAAATGGATCTTAGAGAAATATGATGGGATGGAATGAATTGGATTAGTCTGACTCAGGATAAGGACCAGTGGAGGGCTCTTGTGAACACGGTAATGAATTTTCGGGTTCCATAAAGTGTTGGGAAATTCTTGAGTAGCTGCAGATTTGGCGGCTCCTCAAGAAGGGCTCAGCTCCACAAGTAAGTAAGTAAGTATATAGTAACACTGAGTTTGCGCCACCGCATTACGTCGAATCGACGTGCTGAAAAGACACTTTGACGAAAAGTGATAAGTACAGCTCATAAACTGGAAGAGAAAGTTCAGGTACGCTATTTTAACAATGGCGATAGAAAGTTTAGAGAAAACTGGAAAAGTGGGTAATAATAGGCATAAACGTTAGGGGGTTGATGTTCCTTACAGGTAAGGGGAGAAGTTGTTGAAGCGAGATTTTTCTACCGGAACTGGAAAACTTAAAACATTCAGACACACAAAAGGGCTACCCTACCTGCACCTCTTTTATAATCTTTTGCGGATCTATTTTTCTTAAAAATCTTAGGGTTAGAAACTTTTACGTGTATAGTTACCCTTACCTTGAACCGAACCCTCATCTATTCTGGCTCCTATAGATAAAATACGCAATAAAGGATGGGATAAAACGTTTTCGTTGACCCCAGCTGTTCTGGATGGTTTATCTATATTTAAAGTCAGTGCTTGACATGGGTAAGTAGATGTTCTCACGTGACAAGAAAATAACATCACTCTATCCCCTTGTTTTTTTTCTAGAAAACTTTCTAATATTGTAAACTTTAAAAAATGATGAGAACGTGTAGAATTAAATAATTCCATATGGGAGAGTTTCGATTCAGGACAGTGAAGATACCAGTGAATTGGATACCAGAGGCTCTTTCCCCGGTGGTAAAGCAGCTGTACCATGAAACTGACAACTCATCTTAAACTAGTGCTGAGGTAACGAATATTGTCACGTGTCGGGGTAACGCGTGACAAAAGTAACGGATTCTAGTTCAGATGATTGGATTCTTTTAGCATTTCTCTTAATTACAATCAGTACAGCGTTATCGCTGAGTTACACATTTTCCAGTTCACCGTTGCACGCACACTAGGATTCTTCACTATCTCAACACAGACTCTAGCACTTCAGATCACTATGAAGTCGTCTTGCCAATTCTTATTCAATTACCATGGACTCTCCGAACTCAACTAAAAATTATCCTGGACTCTGAATTCATTTCTATTATAAGCACTCTGCACAGACCCCACGGAAAACACGTCTGTATTATTGTTATTATTGACGTCACCGCTTTGCATAGCACGGTCAGATGCGTGGAAATGTGTTTACAGAGCCTTTCCCTAGAAATGGATTGCATAACTCAGTTATATTATTGTTGCGTTCGTGTATTATTGAGCAACTGCTGTTTCTATGCCTCAGCAGTTCTTGCGTGAGTAAATGTGCCACAATATGTTGATATAGGTATATATATATATCCACTACTCTTATACAAGCATAGCATAATAATAATAATTAATTTCTTTATTATTTATGTATCGAGTAACAGTTGCAATGACAATTACAGACACAGCACAGTGTAGATACAAGTAATTATATTATGGACACACACAGCATAAAGTCAAAGTCTAATTAAAGTTAAGCACTGGAGGAAAAACACATTAATGCCAAGAAGTAAGCAAACAAACGAAGTAATAATAATAGTAAAAATAATAATAATAATATTATTAAAAATGATTTCATTAACATAAATCCAGTTGCTATTGAGAACTGAGAAATGTAGAGACCTGAGAAAAAATAATAGTGACAATATTAATATATGTAATTGTATTAATATTTACATAATTTCCTCAAGCAGATTACTTCTGTTGAAAATATTTATATGTTGCAGTAAAAACTCGAAACACATTACTGCCAGCTTTTACTAGCAAAAATTAGAAACCCTTAAGCATAGTAGACAAAATTAATATTAAAGAAAAATATTGCTTATGAGATTTTTAATACATGACAGATACGTGTGATTTGATTTGATTACTCGTACATGTTGAAATGAATCGTCATATGTCCCACCAAATGTCTCAAGATTAAGAAACTGAAGTGAAACAAAGCGTTTCACCGATTCCCTATGCTTCCAAATGGAAGCAACAGGAGAAAAGTGATAGAAGTCTCTTACTTAGGTACCAGACTGTACGTGAACACGTAGCGTATTATAAAGTACGTAACAGTTCGGAAACTGGATGTGTTTCTGTCCTCAGGTGAAAAGGTGGGAGATATCTACTCCGCTGGGTCCGTTAGAGAGAGCTACCCTCAACTACTGGACAACCTAATTCAGTATAGCTATGAAATATGAGAAACTCTTTGGTCTTCTGAATATTATACGCGGAACGAAGTCCAGAAACTCACCAATCTCCATTTTCATACGTCATCGTCAGACCCTATTAAGAGTGACAGAGCGTCATTCTGCGATACTCATAAAGTAAGAAGCAGAAATTATTATATTGTAGTAAGCGCAGGTTTTCTGAGGAGATAATCAAAAGGGGAAGCACAACAGACCACGGTAGGTCGCGGTGCAAGGGCCGAGAAGGCGCACCCCTTATACATTCATTCATTCAAGGCTGTCATTGTTACTTATCTGTACTACAATTTATATAAAATCCTCGCAGAAAAATATCATCAGATTAAAAGAGTGAAAATTGATATTGATTTAATCTGTAGTAGCTTTCTTTTTTCTATGAACACTTTTTTGGCAAGTTATAAAACAATCGTACTGACAAATATTTCTGAGTCGCTTTAGCAGCAGTAATAGGAAACGCACATGAGGTTATCAAGTAATCAATTAAAATAGAAATGTAAAGCTATTCCCGTAACAGGCCGCGGAGACTAATAAGTTTTTGAGACGTCGAGGCTCCCACGTTTTCCAGACAGTCTGTTAACTGATGGCGGTGAGGTTATCAGCCTTAAATGCCGGCCACCCTTTAGCCCCAGGAAGATTCCTGGTACTCATTTCTGTTAGAGGTTGAGTAGACTCCACGGCCATAGTGAGGCTGGAAGAAATAGATCACTTGAAAAAATTAATGACCTCATTAGGAATCTAACCCACGACCTTCCGGCTTATAGCACAGTGCTCCAGCTTACTACGCTACCGCGTGCCCTCAAAGAATTCAATAGGAAGGTAAATCTAATCATGCAGTAAAATTGACATTTTTTTTCCCCTGTGGCGCTACAGCCCTAATTTGGGCCTAGGTCTGCCTCCGTGAAACTCTCCGTTTCACTTCGGTTCTTCTAGATCTTAAATATTCTGTAGGACTCCTTGGGCGGGTGATCAGCTCGTCGCAAGGCCTCTACCTGTACACGAACACAGAAAAACTCACATACACAAACACTAATGCCCCGAGTAGGATTCGAACCCACGATCCCGGCTTCCGAACGAGCGAAGACAGTGCATGCCTTAGAAAACTCGGCTACCGTGACCGGCTAAAATTAACATACATATTGAAAATAATTCATATTATCAGGTGATTGCAAACCACTGGTACTGATTGAAGTAGTAATCGGCACCGGTGAGTATTGGTTTTGTCTAGATTAATATCTGGAGCTACCTGGTAATTCAGTAATTCACCAAGCTACATTGCTTGTCTAAAACATGCATCAGCAGATCTCTCGCTATGTCCACTTGAACAATAAAGACGCCTTACTTTATTACATAATTATTCCTATTAGTAACTTTGAACCAAATCTGATATCAGGCATTAGAAAATTTCGTCATCCCTCCGTTAGGTAGCAGCACATCCTCCAAATTATCCCGAAAATAAAATACAGTAAGCAGTATTTTCAGATTATATACATTTTCCAATGAATTTATCTATGGTTGCTAAAATAAGTCTACAGTCTTCGGCAGACTACGTCCCGAAACGCTTAAGAATGGAGTGGATGGAGCCTCATTCTTGAGCGGTATCATCAGAAATTATAAAGTTCCAGCTCAACAGGTTTTATAGCTTCTTTAACGATGCTGTCAGTAACTCTGACCATAAAGAGTCGAAACTCTGAATAGCAGTGAATAATAAATAGGAAAATAAGCGGAATGAAACTGCGATGACAGCCATTTTTCTGAAGGGATTGAGGAAACGCACAAATAAGACAGTATATTCGCTGGGCCGGAAGATATTCGAACTAGGATACTCCCAAATACAAGTCAGAAAGTTTATATCTTAAGCCAAGTTTCTCGGTATGGATGAATAGGCGCCCCAATATTCTAATGCTAGGTATCTCAGTTAGTGAGATATTCGAGTCGCCTCGGTGTCTATCTTCACCTCCACAACCGTCAGAGCCCAATAAAATAGATTTATGCACTTGGACCCAAACGTCCGAGGACTCGCTTTCAATATTCTATGTACTCGTACAATACTTTTCACAACGCCATGTATGATCTGCGCTGTGCTCGACAACTGACATGTTGCTGCTGAACGTGACTCTGATAAAGGACAGACACGCCCTCTCGTCAGAGAGGGCGCCCCATATGGACTGACTGTCAGTCACAATGTGAGTTCATGTAAAATATCTCCGTGTAATCTTCGATAAGAAGGTTACATGGTGACTGCACATAGAATTTATTGAAGTCAAGGCCTTCAGAATATTTGAGTCTACTCTTTATACAGAAGCGATCTTTTAAGCGCCAACATTAAGCTAATCCTCCATAAGGCACTGACAGGATCAGTAATGACTTATGCTTGTCCTGCCTGGGAACTAGCGGCAGACACCTGTCATTTAAAATTGCAGAGCCTGCAAAGTTTCTCCGCAACACTGGAAATTTTCCAAGGAGTATTTCGGCCCACGATTTACGTATGGTTTTCAACCTTCAGTATGTAAGTAAAAAAGTAAAATTATCCCTGTAACAGGCCATGAAGGCCCAGAGGGTTGTGAGACGTTGAGGGTCCCACATTATCTAGACAATCGGCTCAAAGATGGCGGTAAGATTGTCAGCCTTACGCGCCGGCCGCGCTTCACTCCCCAGGAAAATTATTTAATTAATTCCTGGAACTCATTTCTGTTAGAGGCTGAGTAGACCCCAGGGCCTAGTGCAGCTGGAAGGATTAGGTCAACTGAAAAAAAAAATCCAATAAACTCATCGGGATTTGAGCCCGCAACCTTCCGGCTTGTAGCATAACCCCTCAACCACTACGCTACCGCGTGTCCCAACTGAAGTATGTATAAAATTATATAACAAAATTGTGAAGACGACAAGAATAAGTCATACAAAATCATGAGAATGAATATGTTCGCGTTATAGGACAAGGCGAATCCAGACATAGAATATATAAGAGGCTTAAACTTGGCCGTGGTCAAGCTTACGACCGTTCAAATGACTAAGTTATCGTTGTAGCATAAGGTACATAAGATGGGCATGATCTGCTTTGCAAAGTCTGTACTGACAGACGCGTGCGTATGAAGAACTTTCAGTAACAGACTACATGTGCAATATGTGCACTTGATGAACGGTCCGGCATGTTCTCAAGAGACAGACCCATCTTCTCGTCAGAGAAGATGTTTTATAAGGACTACGACCGCAAGAGTTTATTTGGAAAAAAATCGCTGGTCGTAGGTCTCAAGGGGTTTGGCGCCAAGGTAAAACGATTGACGGTAACGCCCCAGCCGTAGAGTAACTTTGATTCTGATTTTAAATTTTTAGTCAATTTCCGCGTGGAGGATGGTTCGAATATCTCCTCCGGAACCCTGCGAGTCGCAGGAGGCGACGAAATGGGATTCCAATGCTTGGATGTTTAACTGGGCCTTCCTTGTTTTTGGTGGATATAAATACGGGGACCTGGCCCTCCAGGTTAGGGTAGCCTCGAATCTGAGACAGTAAAATATGGTCATGAGTCCTACGGGACTCGGACCCAAGAATGACTGCGCTGGCGAGGACCATCATCAATTATAAACGACAGACCCTTCATGTCGTCAGAGAGGACATCCAACATGAACAAACCCACAACTGTCTGACAGTAACAGAAATCTGTTCTTCGGCCCCAAATGGGGCTTGACACTCAGACAGACTGGCAGACTGACCGTCGGTTATAACGTAACTTTGATTGTGATTTCGACTTTTTAGTCAGTCGAGAATGTGTTTGGCCGCCATGTGTTACGTGCGAGAGGGTCGGCAGCCAGAGAGGACAGAAGACGTTGAACACGGAATCCGAGCCTTAACCTAGCAACGGCTGGTGAAAGCGAACTGAGAAAAATTACCTTGTGCTATAGTGAATTGTAAAGTGTGTACATTAGCTATAGCGGTACAGTTATTTGTGGTTACGAGTTATAAATGTCCAATAAATCCAGTTATCAATCCAATTAATCAATTAATGAAAATTAATATTAATTTTCATTTTGAAATTGCATGGAGATGAAGATATCTGTTTCAAGAAGATAGTTAAGATGGTGTCCGTCTACAAAACCGAAATTAACGGCCGTGGGGATCCGTTGAAATGACCACGTGACACTAACCGCTGACGTCAGCACTAACTTCTCCAACAAGCGGCGGTCGCTCGGTCGGTATAGTTCGCTTGCGGACTACAGGCCAAGGAGTTTGTATTTTTTTTAGTTAAGATGGTGTTCTCAAGCATTCGATGTCCCATGCCAGGTTACTTTCTTGGCAATAAGTTATTTCCCCTTGTTGCTTCTCATGCGTTAATTCGACTTACTCTGAATAATATGAAGGTCTACGTGTTACAGAGACATTCCTTTCTTATACAATATCTCGGTGTTTACTAATTGTTATACAGGTGAAAGAGAACGAACAGAAGCTCAGTCTTCCCAGGTGCAATTTAACGCGTGGTCCAAGGACTCCAGCCATCTGACTGCTTGCATGGTACTAGAGGAAATTATTGCCAGATACAAAGAAAGCAAATATAAAAAGAACCTTTTTTTTATTCATTTGTTAAAATCCATGTGATATCCTAACGCAGAGATCTCGTGCATCCCTGTCATCATAATAACGGATGAAGTTTTGTCTGATCGAGGTTCACGGACGGACATTTCAGAATTATATCTTCTGTCGGACTGGCTTACTAAGTAAAGTGGTAACAAACGAGAATCTCTAAAGGGTTATTGAGCTCTGCTGGACTGACCTCCACGTGCAAGTAATAAGGACACGTGTTGACCTCGGTATTACCGAGAGTAGAGTTTCTCAACCGGTGGGTCCGAAACCCGATACGAAACTAAGTGTTGTAATGACCACTGAAAGGGTCGCAAATTTCTGTTTGCTTAAAAAATGGGCAATCAAATAGAAGTAAAAAATATGACCTCTCGCAGCTTCTTGTAGTTAATGGAACAAAATCGTTACAAATGGAGAAATATTCTGATAGAAAATTATTCTGAAATAATTAAAAACGTGTCCTTAATTACACAGAAATTACAAAATTCATTATAATATATGCCATTGATTAAAACATGCCTCTGGAACAAGGATTATCTTCTTGAATGGCCCATAAAATCCTTCCACTATTTCAAGATTACCATAAATATGGAAATTACAGGAACCAGAATCACTGATATTCCTACTTTGAAGATGCACATAGCTGTATGGAATCTTAAAGTTCATTTCTAAGTTCTCATTATTTTGTGTTCTTTGCACAAAGTGCCTGCAGTGAACACATAAACAGCCGGTCTCGTCTGTCCGCATGTTTCAACCTGTGGACATATTTCCACGTGTAGGGTGGCACGAACGAAGAAAATGATGGGTTCTAGTTCTGATGATTGGATTCATTAGGACCTTGGTTACAATCTCGAATTAATCACACTTAAGTACAGCGCTATAGCAGATTTAAGCATACACTGGTCCTCTCCTGATACCAGAACTAAATTTCAGGAACTATGACAGTCTCAGTGAATCACACGCTCCAAATATTACACATGAACGAAGCCTTCTATTCAAACTTTAAGTCTTCACAGGTCGACGAACTTCCCGTGGCTGTCGTCTACCGAGAATTCAGAACTGAACCGTAGCGCCGTTTGTTTTTAAGATAACTCCTTTGAATGGACCCCACGGAAAACGCAGCCTCTATTAATGAAACGTGTTAACCGAACCATTTCATAGCAACAGAAATGAGGATTTTAACAACAACCGGAAATTCTATTGGAATATTTGCACTGTAATGAAGATCGCTATCACAGACCGACATGTGAACAGAAATGTGGCATGCATGTCCAAATATGTTTACATTTTTGTATTTTCTGCCACGGGAAGGAGAAAACTGACAAGCAACCTGCAGGATATTTATATTATACTCTCACGTGCCAAAAGTCACGAGGTAGCAGTATGTAAATGTATTTTTAGGTGGCGCCAGCCTCCCTTCATGGCTTGGCAATGTCCAACCTTTCAGTTGTAAGCTGTTCCCTCGTGAGTCTGGCTGAACACAGGCCAGTCTGCTCATGGCAAGGCAACGTGAATTATCGGAATTTTAACGGAGCGTGATAGCGGGCCCCAGATGGATGGTACATTCCATTTCATAAGCTGTGTGGTCATTTAACATTCCCCAATCCGCGGTGTCAGGTGTGTACCGAGAATACCTCTTGGAAGGTATTACCACACGCCGTGGAGAGCGCAGTGGCCGATCACGGGTCTAGCTAGAATCGTCCGTGTTAACAGACAAGCGACACTGGCTGAAATCACATATACACTTATTGCATGAGGTCCCAGACACATATTCAGCGGGTCAGTGCAGCGTTCTTTAGCTTCCATGAGATATGGGAGAAGACCCACCAGAGTGCCTCTGTTAACACGACACTGAGCACAGCGCCTCACATGGGCTTGTGACGTCGCTAATTGAACCCTGGAAGACTGGAAACATGTGGCTTGGTCAGATGAATCACGGTGCCAGTTGTGTCAGGCTGATGGTAGGTTCAGGCGTGGCGCAGGCCCCATGAGGCCATGGACCCCAGTTGTCAAGAAGACACCATGCAGGCTGGTGGTGGCTCTATACTCGTGTGGGGTGTGTTCACGTAGCATTGATTAGGTAATCTGGTCCCCCTGAATATGTCATTGACCGGTGACCGCTACGTTACACTGTTTGGTGATGATTTAAAGACCTTCATGGATTTCATGTACCCCCCACAACGATTGGATATTCCAGCAGTAAAGTGCACCGTGTCATCAGGCCCAAAGTGTCCAGAACTGGTTCGAAGAAAATTCTGGAGATTTTTGATGAATGGTGTGGCCACCGCGTTCCCCTCGACATGAACCAAATCAAGCATTTCTTGGGCGTGGTGGAGACGTCAATTCGCACCCAATAACCTGCACATACAGTAATCAGGGAAATGTGGGAGGCTGTCCTGAAGCTATGCAACATCTCTCAACGGGTCTTCCGTCCACTCGTGCAATCGATGCCACGCGGAATTGCTGCACTTCGCCGGGCTAGAGGGGCCCTACACGATATTACGTTCCTATCCCACGACTTTTGGCACTTGAGTGTATAATATACAGAGCTTATTAAGATTTATACGATATAATTGAAATATTTTTTTCTGTTATGGAGAGTATTTGACAACATGCGAAGAGAAAAATGTTGCCATTCATTTGCTGTTGTTGAAAACAGATTTTTGTAAATTAATTACTTTTATCGAAATGATAATTGAAGTTAATGCAATACAATGCATACACGAATACACATATGCATTTAAACGTTATGATCTATATCTGACGATGGGGAATAGCATCAAAAGATATAAAAGGTGAGGCTGAGTCGATCCCAGGGCCAGAGTGCGGCTGGAAGGAATAGATCAATTGAAAAATCCAATGACCACGTCGGGAATCGAACCTGAGACAAAAAAGATAATTGCAATGACAAGGTTTAATCTGTGTCACAGAGATTAGGAGATTTAAACCAGTGACTTTACACATTTGGCAATGTTGAAGGGAAATACGTGTTTAATTAATGCGGCAATATTTGGGTCAGCAGTAAATTGACAGCAAGGCCAATGGGTAGAAAGGAATACATTTGGAAATATGTGTCTGGCTTGCAGATGTCCAGGCTAGAACCCATGCATATGTCAACACTAAATCTTCTTGTGATGATCACCAGAGGACTTTTTCTTCTCTTGTCTAGATGTGCAGTGGCCTTTAAATTATTCATAAGTAATTTATATTAATAACATGAATTCAATCTATGACCTTGATCTTAAATCCAGTACTGACCCTATTCATGACCTGACTCAATAGACTTACAGAACTTCTTTGGAGTCAACGAATCATCTTTGCACAATCTTTGCGTATCTATTTTGTCTCAGTATTATTATTATGCCTAGTAGTAGTAGTAGTGTAGTAGTGTAGTAGTAGTATCACCACCACTAACACGACCACTTGTATATTCACTATTCTTCATACATTTGTAGAAATTGAGTGCTCGGAAGTGTATGAGGGCAAATTTATTTCAGCATCCTTAAAACTTTCGGAAGAGCCATTAGTTTCAGAGTACCCTACATTTGGTCAAATTGTTGGAGATGTGAATTAATTATGTTTTGTCCGTCCCATTTTGGTTTAAATACATATTATGATTCTCTATTTGCTGTATTTTAGACGTGATCCAGAAAAATGATTATTTTCCTATGAGTTTCCCGGTGCCCGACGCTACATAATGAGGCAATTTTGGAGGGCCATGTTTTTCATAATTTTGAAATTGTCTTTATTAAAAATACAAACTATAGATATCAATGTAATATAATTATTCAAGAAGGACTGATCATTTATATGATTTTTAAAATTCATATTTGATATTTTAAAGAAACGGGTCTGTTTCATCTACCTAAATACTCACACACACACACACACACACACACACACACACATACATATATATATATATATAAGTTAACTGCAACAGAATTTTATGATCTATGGCCTTGGGGTCGGCTCAGCCTCTAACAGAAATGAGTACCAGGAATTAATTAAATAATTTTCCTGGGGAGTAAAGCGCGGCCGTTGCGTAAGGCTGACAACATTGCTGCCATCTTTGAGCCGATTGTCTAGATAATGTTGGATCCTCAACGTCTCATAACCCTACTGGCCTTCACGGCCTGGTACAGGAATAGCTTTACTTTTTTTTTTACTTTACTTTACTGTTCATATTATCAAATTTTTTTTTGCCATTACGATTAATTTAACCCCGTAAATATGAAACGCTCCTGTTTTGTGAGAGTTACTCTGAAATTCTCACATGATTTTGAATCATCTTCTATTTGCTGCCTCAGTTAATTGCACAGGCATGAACAAAACATTGCAAAGTTCAAAAATTGCCTGAAGTTTTCATGGAATAATATCAGTTGAATTGTAGATATATTCCTATTTCTAATGTAACAAATATTATCCTTTGTTTCCTTTCAGATTGAAATACATTTTCAATTATTTAAAGTAGAGTATCTACCTCAGTCTGTGTAGCTATGAGCTACAGGCTGGATGACCGGATTTCGATTCCCGGCACGGGCAAGAAATTTTTCTCTACCCCACAACTTCCAGATCGGTTTTGGGGCCCACCCAGCTTCCCACCTAATACGTGCCAGGGGTTGTATCCCTGGGGATGAAGCGGCCGGAGAGTGAAGCTGACTTCTCACCTCAATTTAGCGCGAGGTCAAGAATGGTGGAACTATACC
Organism: Cryptotermes secundus; assembly: GCF_002891405.2. Taxonomy (NCBI): domain Eukaryota; kingdom Metazoa; phylum Arthropoda; class Insecta; order Blattodea; family Kalotermitidae; genus Cryptotermes; species Cryptotermes secundus. The sequence continues at coordinate 404,927 of NW_019734988.1, forward strand.
TTCAATCCCTGGCACGTCTTAAAGGTGTGGTGCATAATTAAGGAAGTACGGACAAATTTACATTTACCTCTCATGAGGAAAATTTAAGACTATTATATATGTTCGTTGTAGGATTTATTTTAAATTGCAATAGGCCTATATGTAACTTTCGACTGAAAATTTCGACGAATTTAGAACTCTTCAACTGATGAGAAATATGTCTGTACACTCTGCTGAAGCGAGTGTTGTGTTTTATACTATATGAAGTATAACAGAGTATCATTGAGACATTCAGTATCGTTAAATTTTCTGAAAGAACAATAGCGCCATATTACTTCCTCCAATCCGCATATGTACGTATTTGCACTTCCAATGTGTATGTCTATGAGACTGACAACTGAAAGTGATAAATCGTCTGCCATTTTGTCTAGCTGTTTTATTTATTTTTCTGTTTACAAATATATAACCTCAAAACTGTTTAACAACATTTCAAAGAAAACGAGACCAAAAACCGTGTTTGAACTAAAGGAATTCGTCGTAAAGTTGGATCACTGTCATGACGATAGCGAAGTGTGATAGTCCGTTCTGTTTTTATACGCATTCAGCAAGCCTGGCCCTTGATACGTTCTTAAATTCAGGTCACCTGTGTGAGGTCCGGAGTTCATGAGGGCCATGCTTTCTTATTGCAGTGAGATGCCATTCTGTAGGACCGGTGGGAGGATTGTTGATTTCTTTAGCGACAATTGAGATACATTGTTCTCTACAAAGGTCAATGTATGGAATATAATTCCCTTGCACAGTTCAGCAAATAGTTTCCTCTATCTACCGTTCAGCGATAAAACTGCGTGTCTGTGATTGTCTCACTGTCTTCTCCTGTGAGGGAACACTTCTAAAGAAGGCCCGTGACATGTACACGAATATATACAGACATACACACACATACATTGAGTAGTTCATGTGAACATGCTCCTAAATGCAGGTAATGATAGGCCAACACTGTGGCAGCCGCTGCTCTAGTCCACTTGCGTAAGATTTCCTACTCGAAGTAAGAATAGAACAAGATAAAAGGGCTGCAATAATTGATGTCATGCCTGCTTTACCGGCATCAGACGAGGTGACTGGCCTTCCTGAGGCCTTCACCTCTTCCACCTCATCTGTGTGGATGAACGACTTAGGTGCATTGTCATTTTCTCACTCATTTATGAGGCCAAATCAGAGATAGGGATCTTCGTTTTGCATTGTTGCAACATATTTCTTTTAAATATCAATTTAAAATCTAAAGTATGTTCAGTATTATGTCAGATGTGACCAAATTGTTTTGTTCTAGCATTGTAAATTTTATGCAGTGCGTCACATTAGTGTATTTCCTCACGAATCACCTGATGATGGCTTATTTGGGCCGAAACATGTTGTGAAGTGATAAATAAAAAAAACCATTTGTTTCTGTGACGGCAACCCCTCCATTTTTATTTGCAGTTTCATGTTCTGTTTCAACCTGAAAGAGAAAAGTTATATCAAGTTTCTTTTCTTTCCTTTCGTACCCAGTACCTCATCCCTATAGTACATTACGAGTCCTCTGACTCATGCATCCCAACATTCGGAATACTGGGATAAGTCCCAGGCTCTTACTTGAATTAGCTGAACCACAGTGGTGCTGCTACTGCCTCTAAATCCTCGCCAATCCAGCCGTGCAGTGGCAACCAGTGGCCGTTGCTGTAGCGCATGCGGGTGCCAACCAGACACTGCCAGATTTGCTGTACACTTTAGCAGGAAATAGTGGACGGTGTTCGTTCATTGAGAGAGCGAGGGAATGACACAACAAGACGAGAGAGTGATGATGAGAGGAGAATAGAAAAGCGTAAAGACGGCACAACACGTAGGTTCACGTTCTGTCCATGTACGGTATTTTCCTTGACAGACAGAAGAAAACTGAAAAGAATAAATCAGGTACTACAACCTTCTAAAGGTAAGTCAGACCCTACACATCATGTAGATCCGTTGCTGTGCAACTACTGCAAATACCAGTATTTAAGAACCGTTGCTGAGTAACGGCTCCTCAAACAAACGTATTCCCACGGAAAAGATTAAGCTACAATAATGAGGAGTGGTGTTTTCTAAGTGGTCCATGCTAACGGGTTATAAACGGAACAGGTTTAGAGTTTAGTCAGTTGTGGGTTATTCGGTATCCGATAAGAACTTAAGCAGAGAGCATTGTTAGGATCCGTTACAAGGGAACAACAAGTGAGGACATAGAAGACTTTATGTGTGCTGTAGTTATAGTGAGGGGCACGCTGTAGCGTAGTTGGTTGAGGCACTATGCTACAAGCCGGAAGGTCACGGGTTCAAGTCCCAATGAGGTCATTGAATTTTTTTTTTCATTTGACCTAATCATTCCAGCCGCACTATGGCCTTGGGGGACGACTCAGCCTCTAACAGAAATGAGTACCAGGAATTAATTAAATAAATTTCCTGGGGAGTAAAGCGCTGCCGGCGCGTAAAGATGACAACCATACCGCCATCTTTGAGTCGATTGTCTAGATAATGTGGGACCCTCAACGTCTAACAACCTTGTGGGCCTTCACGGCCTGTTACAGGAATAGCTTTACTTTACTTTACTTACTTAATGTAGTTAACAGTGATCTTTAGAGAGTGTGTAAACCAGTGAGGCTGTTACAGTTATTTGCAGTTACGAGTTATGTTAAGGAATGCAATAAATCGATTCACCAATTCAAAACCCTTCTATGGTCACTAATACGCGCTACAATATTATAAGAAATATTATTCAAATATAGGTATAAATTTCAATAGAGTTTTAAAAAGTACACAGAAATTCTTGTCTGGTTATTTCATGGTTTATTCAAAGAAGCCTTTTCAACTGCATATAATATGGCCGAAAGGCATATGTCTAAAGGGATAAAGTGGAAACGACACTGAATGAAATTTGCTTGATCCATTTTAATAAATCAGCATAACCATAAGAAACTTCCCTAACGCGAAAGAGTTCTAACCACTCAACTGTGACTTTCAGAGACACTTTCAAGTTGTGTGGCTGGAACCTGCTTCAGCATAGCCAGATATTTTGATTTATTGAAAGACAGTACTAAGATGGAAAGTGAAAGCATAACAGGAAATTGTTCCTGGTTGTAGATTATGAAAGTAGGATACCAAACGACCAATTTGTCATGAAGTGGACAAAGTTGTCCCTTTGTCTAACCATCACTTCGTGAAGGTGTATAGGAGGAGTGGGAGTAAAGGGCCATGGGTTCTTAATCGCGTACTATATTCAGTATTTAGTGTCTTACAACATAAAAATGAACCTGGATGGAAAGACAACTATGACAAAAATTCAAACTTAAGAACAAGCGCGTAAGTTAATAGATCAAATCGCCGAACTCTTGTGTATCCCTGAAGAGGGAAGACCAATACAAATGGACAACTTTGCATTGTACGCATTAACGAACCTCATGTGGCTTGAAGATGTAAAATTGTTTCAGGTGGTCAGAAAATATTCTGCTTTTATGCAGCACGAAAATTCATTATCGTGCTCACAAAAGCCCATCATATATGTTTATACCCTGAGCCATTTGAATGCAGTCTACAACATCAAATGTTATTTAAGGAGCATATTTGTAATATCCTCCCTTCTACATAAACCTGGGTCTCTCACACGGCATTTTTCCCTGAGGTCTGTCAACAGAAATGTTTGTGCATCTCTAACTTCTTCAATGAGAGCTACATTTTGTTTAATAACGCTAATAGTATTAGACGAAGAGTACAAATTATGAAGCTTTACAATATTTAATTTTCTAATCCTCCTTTGTTGCTTCTTTTTTCCTTTGATCTGACTAGTCTCTTCAACATTTTGTATTTACGTTTGGTTCGAAAAACTTCCAGGAGTTGTGTCGGTCACCTCTGAGCACCTCTACGACCAAAGTCACTCTAAAGGCGAGGGCACACTAAGGAAAGTGGCAACACTAGAGTAACAAGCATTTCCGAGAACTGTTACCAACCTTAATTAAACACAGGTTACTGAATGGAGCAACGCAAATTGTGGATACCGCAACGGATTTTCCCATTGAGCTCTGTCAAGACCTGCTGAAATGTCATTGCTACTACTGTAAACTTGTCGTTCAGAGACGAACTCTTTGCATTAGATCCTGAACCTACTGACTTGGTACTTGTTCGTTGTGCCTCACGGCTGGCACTCATTTCTCCCACTGTAGCGGGGCAGGCCTGTGCAACCTGGGGCAGATGATGCTGCCACGGTCGCTGTGTGTTGCTGCTAGGAACTGCGGCGAAGGATAGTCCTGGGGTGGTGTGGCTGGAAGGGAAGATCCTTCCCCTTGTAGCCTTGAGCGCTGACTGCAGCTCCTTCGCCACTCTTCCTTGGCGTGGCTGCAGCATCAACATTTGGAGGGATGAGGTTCCTCTCCGTCCACCAACTTGCAGTTGCAGCGTGTCTGTATCCATAATGTGCTGCCCTCTTGCGGGCACTCCTTGTGCAGGTGACCGCCCCCACACTACATACAACGGGGAGCTGCTTACAGTTAGCCCAGACATGGCCGAATTCTTGGCAGTTGTAACACTGCGTGAGACCAGTGTGGGCTGTGTGCGGCTCTATCCCGATTGCAATAGGGCAAGGCTGGCCAGTTGGAATATCTCTTGGACTCTGATGTCCTAGGTAAGGTTATTAGGACGAGGGGAATATTTGCTGTGGTTGTTCCATCTGCAGGTGATCCAAGAGTGCTAGACATTTGTTTGTCGCTGACGCAAATAACAATAAAGTCAAGATTCACCAACTCATCTGAAATGTCCTCTGCAGGAGTTTAAACTGGGAGTTGCCGTATGACAACCTATAGAGGCTTCTGGGATCTGGGATAGAAGGTGAAGTACGGGAGGTTATGCCCTCGAAGTGAGAGCGGTTGGCTGAAAGATCCTCCCCATTTCTTTCGTGACAACTGGTCCCGTTTCGGGTGTTACGGAACTCAAAGTTGCCTTTGCAATTGTATCCTGTTTACTTGAGAGGTTAGTATAATTGAAGGCGGCCTCCTGCCTGGCTGGATGACGCCTGTTGTTACTAACGTTTGGTGGTGCCGTCCGCGTCTTCTCCGTGGTCAGTCTCCATTTCAATTGACCTCCGTGGAGCGAAGAATTTCTGGGTTGGAACTTCAGGCTTCGGCTGCAGTTGGGGATGGTCCACTCCCTTGATGGATACTGTAGGCTTCTTGGCTCTTTCGTTGGCTTCCTCTATAGGTTTTAACTTCCGTCTTCTTCGCTCACGGAATTCTTCGATAGTTGGAAGTCCAGTAATTATGGTCTTTACTGTTTCCCATCTGGCAGCGCTCTCTTAGAAGACTGCAGTAAAGTCGTGTAGCACGTCTGCATACGCTCCTTGGGGGGGGGGGGCTATACAGATGACTTCCTTTCAGAAGCTGGTTTCCTCAGTGCTTTGGACGAATAGCATCCATTTCGGACTCTCGCCAACTGACGCAAGGGTATTTCCCTCTGGTAGGGCAATGTCGGTGAGTACCCCGCGTACAGGTTTCATGACAGAATCGGCGTCAGGATGCTGCTGTATGGCGTTTTCGTATTCTCGCTTCACAGATCCAATGAAGTTCAACCAGAACTTCTGAAATTCTTGGGTGTGTACGCTAGCAGTGATACGAGTTACCACTATTGTTACTACGAATGTAGCAGTTAATTATGTATATAGAGGAACCACACACGGCAATTGATCTGCACAGGCCCGTAGTCGGGCCGCAAACTTCACTCACAATGTTTGCAATAAGAAGACAGGTTTGAATTCACTACGTATATATTTTCCCAATTACTTTGTGTATAAGTTGTCCGCTGTTCGTTTGTCTCACTAACTCTCACTAATTGAAGAGCTACCAACCCGTCTCAGTCCTCTCCTCACCACAATTCCGGCCCTCATAGTTCTTGTCGATCCTCCTAACTCTCTGAGTAATGTCAAAGTCAGAGTCAAAGTCACAATGCGATGACGGCCATTCAGTCAGTAAATCTTTGTGTCGAGCCCCATTTGGGGCGCATAACCATATATTTATTGCTGTTTGACAGTTATGGTCTTGTTTTTGTGGGGCGTCCTCTCTGACAAGAAGACGTGTCTGTCTTTTGTATATGCTGCTGGCCCTTACTAGCGCAGTCTTTCTCGGATCAGAGTCCCTTGGGACTCACAACCATATTTTACTCTCTTAGATTTTAGACTTCACTTTTCGTCGCCTCCTGCTACCCGCAGGATCACGGTGAAGATATTCGACCCCGTCTGACTAATGACAGCTGCTCCTCGTTATATGTGGCTTCGACACGGGCCGCATAGAAATCACATCTCCAAACAGTACTTCAATTGTCGCATCACGTACCTACGGGCAAGGACAGCGTAGGGAACACCGCTTCACAGTTACTCTATTGTTGCATGTTACGAAGCTGTTTCCTAGCAAAGGCTGTGTTTGTAGAACCGTTGCCTAGCAACTGATGTCATATGTCATATTGTTAACAGTTCAAATTACGTTTCACTTCCGTTCAACTTATCTGTGTTATCAGACGTTCGGCACGCTGAATATCAATATTCGTTGTTTCTTTCAACATTTCCAGACCAGTTTCAGGATAGAGGAGCCAGAAACTGTTCATCCCACCTCTGCCCATATTGTCACCAAACTTCACAGTCCTTCCACGGGGATAAACCAGTCACTCGTCTAGGTTTCCACTCTAACCAAACAAGCTTCTGTCCTCTCTGTATCAATTTTTAAAGGACACAGAATAAATGGTGATATTTGTAAATTTCGTTTGTGAAGGACTGCAAACCCTAATTTTTTAATTATTAAGAGCTGAAACGACAGGTTTATGTTCTGCGATGCTGATACCAGTCATAGACTAGAAGTAGTCAGATTATTTGCGAAATATCTCGTTTGTAGCACAAAATGTATTGCTAGAACCGTCCTAGCAGGAGTTAGTTTATATGTGAGAGTGTGTGTAGTCCGGGAAATATTAGTGGATTTGTGGCAGTAGAAGTCTGCCATGTGGTAGATATATCGTTAACAGCATTTGTAGGCTATGCGTCAATGCAGCAGTACTACCAAATAGATATTTGAGTGAAATATCTCATTTTCGGCACGGAATATGTCAGTTTACTAGCAGAAATCATCGTATGAGACATACACCACGTTTACAACATGACAAGTTTTAGTGTATTCGTAACATCTAAAGTATCAGTGGATTAGTAACAGTCTCAATTGGCCGCGCCGTAGCTCAAGCGGTTAGTCGCTGGCTTCCCACCGCGGCTGCCCGAGTTCGATCCCGGGTCTGGTCAAGTGGGATTTGTGGTGGACAAAGTGACGCTGAGGCGGGTTTTCTCCGAGTACTTCGGTTTCCCCTGCCAATGTTCGTTCCACCAAATTCTCCATCATCATGATCAGCCGGGGCAGGCTACAATAGGCCAATCAGTGGCCGCCGTGCCCAGTGGACCCAGTTGGACTCCACTTCCGCTAAGCAAATTAAAAAAAACAGTCTCGATTTGTGAGAAATATATCTTGTCTGCAGAGCTGGGACAAAGTAGTCGGTATAGGGACTGGCTATGGGCTGGACGACCGAGGGGTCGAAGTTGTAGTCCCGGTAGTGTCAATAATTTTCATTCCTTCAATCGTCCAGACCAGCTCTCGGGTCCACCCAACCTCCTATTCAATGGGTACCGACGGCTCTTTCCCACGGGGAAAGCGGCCGGGGTGTGAAGCTGACCACTCACCTCCAACTAGTGTCGAGGTCAAGAAAATATGGATCTATATATCCACTCCCCCATACGTCTTCATAGCGTAGTGCTTAATTAGTTCAGCACAGGAAAAATTTTACCTTTACCTTATTTCGTATGCAAGCGGCCTCCGTAGTCTAGAGGTAACGTTCCCACCTCATGACTCGTGGTACGCGGGTTCAAATACCCGGCGGAGGTCGTCGAATTTTTAAGGGCGGAAAAATTCAGGGAACAAGTCCTCCGNGCTAGTGGAGGCCGAATTCGCTGGCTCGGTGGGACTGATGGTACGCATCAATATCGGTAGGGTTTAGAGACTGGTAGAATATCATAGAGGGAAGCACAATGGACCAATACTGGTCTAAGTGCATGGGGAAACACACCCTCTCCAATAACTAACTAACTATTTCTTATGCAGCTTGGAGATTATTGATGGAGCTGCAATAGCAACAATGTTCACAGTTAAAGTGTGTGATAACTGTGTACCTGGGCACTTTGAGAATGCTGTGTAAAGAACAGTTTCATTAAGTACAAAGCCAGTTTATTTTTTCTTCTTATTCTTTTACGATTATGTTTAGACTCACGATTCTGCTTCAGAAAGGCCAATATCAGTGCTGGCTGAAGTAACGAGAAAAGTCAATTCTACTCTTTAACGTAATTAAAATAGTCAGTAATGACAGTGTGAGATCATTTTCCCTGAAGTTCATATGAACCAGAGATATTTATCATTCATTATGCTCGCTGTCCAGGTAGTAGGAAGAATAAAACATGAGACCTGAAATCTCATGGCCTCAGTAGTTTATGACGCGTCATTAACATTCGAGAAAAAAGAAATACGTTTTCTGTCATACTTGAATACACAGATATATAAGAATAGATATGTATGATGTTTTAATAACGACCTAGGCTTATATTTGGGTACTAGGCCTACCTGGTTCTGCTCTCGGCTGAGTTAACTCCTTTCCTAACTTGTTTCATGTTTGCATTCAGTTTTTAGAAGTGAATGGCGTTTAAATAGGCCACGACTCACTCTTTCCAAATTCCCACGTACTCACTATTCATGACCAACATCCTCAAGGCTTTATAACACCTACAGTTGGATGAATGTCACTAAATATCATGTTAATACATTTTTAATTTTAAAACTTAAAAAACAAAATACGTTAAAATTCATTTTGGGTTCTGTAGTGCGAAAAGAAATATATGTGCCCTTTATTCATTCAACGTTACCATCTACCTCAACGGCCCAGGCTGATCACCTGGTTGTTCCTTTCCTTGTATGGGCAATCTTCAATATCGCGTCTGGTTTAGTTCGCTCTCTGTCTCTCTCTTTCTCTCACTTGTGGACGAGAGATCATCGCTCTCTTACGTCATTTCAGCTGTAGATACTGGCTGTTAGACTGACAGCATATCAGGTACTTTCTGGAAGAAATATTTTTGAGCCTTATTAGCTGGTATAATAAAATAATCTTCCTATCTATTTTTGTCATAAGAAACTAGTTTCATTACACCAAACTTGATATGAAAACTCGGAAGAAACAAATTCTTCAGTGTCGTTAAAGTTTTGGGACCGGAATGTATAGGGAACTTTCACTTCACAGGGTACATTGACAACTAAAAAACGCGCACGCACCTGGTCATGAGGTTCTTGAAAGTGTTGATGACTTTCACGGTGAATTAATTCCTGATATTTCTCTCCCCATTACAATCTTGGGCTATGAGCGCACTGACAAGATGGAGTTCAGTCGAGTCGAATCGACTCTTGATTCATTAAGATGCTGCAAAGCAGATTAATTTGCTTTCCGTAGAATTCTGGTACACGTTCTGCACCCTACATGAGTCAAGTTGAATCGAGTGAGGCTAAGGGCTTGCCTTCGATACATCTTAGTGAGTCAAATTCCTTTCGATTATTACGGCCACAGATTGAAATGAATTAACTCCCTCGAGCACAGCCATTACTGAAAAGCAAATAATCTCTCAGCTAATTTATGGAATCCTAAGGTTCACTCTTAGGGAAATGACGTAACGCAGAGCACAGGCTGTTAGTTACCGGCTTTTAGCTGATAAATACCAGAACAGCAGGGATTTTTGATGGACAAATTGGCACTGGAACAGATATTTCTCGCAGTTCTTCTGTTCTACATCCCAAATTATTTTTCCACCGAAGTTTCAGTCTTCTTATAGATGGAGCTGGCGAAATAGGCCCATTTGTGTCAGTAGTAACAAAGGACACAGTTTCATCTCTCTCACGAACGGAGATATACAGCAACAACGATTTAAAGAAAATTACACAATCAGAGACTCAGTCTGTAAACTTCTTTTTCTCATTTAGGCCCTATCACCAATTGGATCCATATTAAGGTTTTCGTCACATCTCCGCCTTCGTGCACCATTTTATGGCCTTAAATAAGAATTCCTCATCAGAGTTCAGTTGTATGCCTTGTTTCCCGCATTCTTTCCATTTGGTTTAGTCAGACGTTTCTACGTGACTATAAAAAGCCTCTTAGTTAGTTATTCAGAGAGGGTGGGTTTCCCCATGCACCGCGACCAGTTTCATCTATTGTGCTTCCCTCTATGCTATTCTACCAGTCTCTTTACCCTACCGATAAATGGTGCGTACCATCAGTTCCGCCGAGCAAGGGAGTTCGGCCACTTGCTTAGCGGTGTCTATAATGCTTTCCCCATCTATCGGAGGCCTTAGAGACTATTGTTGGGCGGGAAGGTAAGCGATTTAAATGCCTTAGGCAGGAAATTGGTGAGAGTTATTCGTGGGAGATGGCTTCAAACTTTGCCGTCGACGCATTGTTCGATAACATGTAAGACTGAAAACGAATACGAGAAAAAGCAGGCGAAGTTAACAGTACGAAAGCTTATATAACAAATGACGAGAAGTTCCGTTGAATTCTCAACTAATTTTATACACGATTAAATTGCTATGAAATTTTACTGATTGATCATCGGAGGTAAGTGCCGAAAGCAAGTTATAACGTCCTCACACTTGCGGTGATGGTAACGTCACTACTAATGGATGACTACTACAAGAAGGAATGTCGTGTATTGTATAAGAAACGCGATCTAGTGACCGAAACGAGCGCCATAGCCAAAGGACTGAAAAATACCTTTATTTAAAAAAATATATAATATTTATGCCATATATTTTTTATTTTCTTGTTCTCTTTTTATTATCATTGTTACAATCTGCTACTCCTTGACGTTACATAACCAGAGTCATTGGATCAACTGCAAATAAACAAATAAGTATGTTGTAAGTTTTGAGGTTTTCACGGCGATGACAATGAAGAAAGTCGTCTTCTTGGTTTAGGCACCGTGTATTCTTTGTTTTGGCCGACGTTCCTCCGAAACGTCGGCCAAAACGAAGAATACACGGTGCCTAAACCCAGAAGACGACTTTCTTCAAATAAGTATGTTATTCTATGGACTATTCGTTTTCTTTTGCATCTTATTTACTCATACAGTTAGGCCACGCCATAGCTCAAGCGGTTAGTCGCTGGCTTCCCACCGCAGCGGCCCGGGTTCGATCCAAGGTCTGGTGAAGTGGAATTTGTGGTGGACAAAGTGGCGCTGAGGCAGGTTTTCTCCGACTACTTCGGTTTCCCCTACCAATGTTCATTCCACCAAATACTCCACAATCACCCTCACCTATCATCTGGGGCTGGTACAATAGGCCAGAAGTGTCAGCAGTACAAGGGACTTTGTCCCACCCCACTAGCAATAAAAAGAATACTCATATATTTACTCCACGCTATCGCTGTTACTGAAAATTTCTATGCTCCTCTTGCCGCCTTCATCATCTTCGGAATGTTCAACTCTTTCAGCTGCAGTCTTTTCTCCTACATACGATTCTGTCATCGTAAATTGCCGTGTCTGATTGTTGCGCCCTGAATCTCCTTCATAGGGTACACGGTTCCCTTTGGTCTCTTAATTTTCTAGTACACCAAAGACATTTCTCTTTTTCCTCTCTGGTTTATTCACTGTTGCGATATGCAACTCACTCTATTCTCTTCTTTGGAATCCTCTTTGTTTTGCGCATGTCTTTACAGTCCGCCTTCTGCAGTTACAATGTTTTATTTCAAGAAAAGTTAAACAAATCAAATTTTATTTACAATTTATTTCATTTGTAAATTAATCTTCCATTGTAATCTACTACTTTGTCTACTCATTCTACTACTTACCATAACTCTATCTCTTCCTCATTTTCTCCCTCACTTTTATATATTTAGCGTCTCTCTTCGTTACTATTCTCTTCTTGAAGAAAGCAGTCTTCTGGGATTTGGCACCGTGTATATGTGGTGTTAACCGACGTTTCGGAGGAACGTATCGCCTCCATCCTCTGAAACGTCGGTTAACACCACATATACACGGTGCCAAATCCCAGAAGACTGCTTTCTTCATAGTCACCGCCGTGAAAGCCTCAAATCTTACATATTCTCTTCTTGTGTGCATAATCCTTGGCTCCTAATTGCAGTTATATACTTTAACTTAATTCTCTACTTATCTGTGCCCTCTTCATCCTCTTCAGATGTACACCAATACTTCTTCCATAACTTACTGGTACTTCACCTATCTCTTTTCATTGTCAATTCTTGAACTTAGCTGCAATAGTTACTTTCAGCCGCAGAGTGAATCAGTGAGTTATTGAGACTTACTGAGGAAAACGAACAGCGGACAATTTCTACACATTGTTACCGGAGTAAGGTATATGTAGTGAATTCACGGCCTTCTCCTGTGAGTGAAGTCGGCGGGTCTGTGCAGAGCAAACGCTTTGTATGGTTCCTGTATATAATTAACTGTTATACTCACAGTAATTGTAGTGGTAACTCGTATCACGGCTAATGCACCCACTCCAGAATTTCAGAAGTTCTGGTTGAACTTCATCGACTCTCTGAAGCAAGAATACGGAAACACCATACAACAACATCCTCACACCGATGCTGGTGGAATACTTATCGTCATTGCCCGCGTAGCGAGATGAACCCCTGCGTCAGTCGGAGAGAGTCTGAAATGGACTCTATTCATCCAAAACATGGAGGAAGCCACCTTCTGAAAGGAAAGCAGCTGTGTAGAGCCCTCTAAGGTACATACATTGAGCGCTGCCAGAAGGGAAAGGGCCAAGACCAGAGTTATTGCACCTCCGTCCATCGCGAAATTTCGTGAGCAAGACGAAAGCGGAAACCTATACAACCAAGAAACCTATAACATCCACCACGGTAGTCAACGGCCCACAATTGAAGACGAACACTGAATTTTAGACCCAGAATTTTTTCACCCCGCTGAGGTCAAATGAAATGGAGCTGACCATGGAGACGACGCGGACGTCACCAACGAGCGTCAGTAACAACAGGCGCCATCCAGCCAGTCAGGAAGGCCGCCTCCCATTGTACTAACCTCTCAAGTAAACAGGATACAATTGCAAACGCAACTGAAGGGCTCACCGAGAGGCAATTTTGAGTTCCGTAAGACCAGAAACGGGACCAGTTGTCACGAAAGAAATGGGACGGATTTTTGAGCCAACCGCTCTCACTTCGAGGGCAATTACCTCTCGTACTTCACCTCCTGTCCAAAATCCCAGAAGCCTATAAAGGCTGTCATACGACAACTTCCAGTCTCAGCTCCTGCAGAGGACATCTCAGATGGGTTGCTTAACATTGACTTTGAAATTATTAGCGCCCAACTAATGTCTACCACCCACCGATCACCTGCACAAAGATCAACCACAGTGAACATTCCCCTCGTCGTAATAACCTTACCTAGGACGTCAGAGTCCACGAGATATTCCAACTGGCCAGCCTTGCCATATTGAAATTAGGTTAGAGCCGCACAAAGCCCACACTGGTCTCACGCAGTGTTACAACTGCCAAGAATTCGGCCATGTCTGGGCTAACTGTAAGCAGCTCCCCGTTGTATGTAGTGTGGGTGCGGTCACCTGCACAAGGAGTGCCCGGAGAAGGGCAACACAACATGGACACCAACACGATGCAACCGCAGGCTGGTGTACGGAAAGGAACCTCATCCGTCCAACTGTCCAACTGTCGAGGCTGCAGGCACACCAGGGAAGAGAGTCGAAGAAGAAAGCTGCAGTCAGCGCTTAAGACCACAAGGGGAAGGATCTTCCCTTCCAGCCACACTACCCCAGGACTACTCTTCGCGGCGGTGCTAAGCGGCAGCACACAGCAACAATAGCAACCTCAGCCGCCCTCAGTGGCAGAGGCCTGACCAGCCACAGTGGGAGAAATGAGTGCCCCCGGGAGGCACAACCAGCAATAAGTGCCACGTCCGTCAGTTGAGGCTCCTAAGAGGGCGCTACACATAGACAGGACTGTAACTTTCATTCAAAAGAAATATCTGGTCATGAGCCCCAGCTGGGGCTCGACACCAAGACAGACAGACTGACTGACCGTCAGTTGCAACGTGACTCTGACTCTGACTCTGACTCTGAGGCTCCTAATGCAGACGGTTCGTCTCTGAGCGACAAGTTCACAGTAGTCGCAACGGCATTTCAGTAGGTCTTGACAGAGCTCATAGGGGCCGAGTCAGAAGAAGCCAGAATAATGGTCATCACAAAAATTGCATTAAGATTCATGAAGAAAAATGGTGATAGATTTCATAGGCCGTAAATATGACTGCCCTGGAGGGGCCCAGCTGCAACTGTGAACGACAGACGCGTCCTTTCATCACAGAGAGCGCCCCACGTTTAAAAACCCGCAACTGTCTGATAGTAATAAAAATCTGGTCTTGGGCCCCTGATGGGTGCTTGACACCACGACAGACTGGCCGACTGATCGCCTATCGTAACATAACTTTGATTCTGACTTTGACTTTCAGTTGACAGTTGCAGTCGAAAAAGTGGGGACATTTTGAACACTGAGTTAAGTGGGAGACCGATGCCATCCGGTAAAGACGTGAGCACAGGAGGGTATTGGTGGGATCCGGTATCAGGCAAGCACCAGTAGAAATGAACTAAGAAGTCTTAGTGTGTGAATTAGCGACAGCGATATAATTACTTTTAATTACGGTTCTTTAAGTGTTCGATAAATCCAATTACCAATTCAAACCCCGTGTCTGGTTACTATTACATGATATTATTATCTTGCGGGTTATGACGCCATGTAGTCTGGCCCACCAATCTGCATTACATCACTGAGAATAGTGCCCTTCCGGCGTGCCGAAGTCTGATCATTATAAAAAGGACTTCATTCTAGACGCTGAAATTCCTTTTCAAATTCCTGATTTTATCTTCATTGGACATGCTACTCTGATGAAGACTGTACACTTCTACACACTGAATGGTATCGTTTCTTCATACAACCAAGTTCCTACGCAGACCTGCGCCAACATCCCCCAATCAGCATTACATTTTCTCAGCAAAAGACGTACGATTTACGTAGTTACAGAAAACACCAGAAGAACAAATACTCGCATAATACATCTGTGCTCAAAAATCCTTCTCTCTGTTGCATTATTAGTGTTCCCAAACACAAGCCGAACTCCCACTTTTCATTTTATACTATTTTAGAAAATAAATATCAATAATGCTATTTGTAACTCAATCTCTCTTCTTGTGCACCTGCTTACATTTTATCCAAGAAGCGAATTCTTATGGTATAAAAATCATTAGGTGAAGGTAAAATTGTCTTCGTGCTTAATTAATTGAGCACTGACTACGCTGGGGGCACGGGGTAGCGTAGTTGGTTGAGGCACTATGCTACAAGCTGGAAAGTCCCGGGTTCGATTCCTGAAGAGGTGGATTATTTCAATTTACCTAACCCTTCTAGCCGCACTATCGCCCTGGGGTCGACTCAGCCTCTAACAGAAAGGAGTACCAGGAATCATCCGTGGTGGTAAAGGGCGGCCGGCGCCTAAGGCTGACAACCTTACCGCCACCTGTGAGGCGATTCTCCAGACGATGTTGGAGCCTCGACGTCCCACAACACTATGGGCTTTCGCGTCCTGTTACAGGGATAGCTTCTAACTTACTGTTTATGCTATCAAGAATCCAATAAAAACTCATTACACTGTATTATTTAAATGCAATATGCCTCATTTTTAATCTCACGTCTGAATCATAAGAACATGGCCACTTTGTGTACGTACAAGGTGTTGGAACCTGCGGCCGTACACTATATAGAAACCGGAAATTGTAGCACGGTGGTATACATTCCAGATAAATAAGTTGCAGGAAAGGTTGACATGATTCTTTCTGTGGGAAATGAAAAATAGCATAACAACCGCGTGAATATTTATGAATCTTTTGAACAATTTACAGAAGAACATTGTACGTTTCATCTTAAAAAGTAACAAAAGCAGGCATTAAAGGTTCGAATCTTGCCAGCCCTACCTTCATTTTTGCTTCAGATTTACGCACTGAGATCTCCATAGGAATTTAAGTACCTGTACAGCACAATGTCTCATTCTAAAAAATATTAGCGCGATTAATTGAGTTCGAATTGTACACGGGTATCCAAGATAACAAAAGTTCAAGGATAGACAACTTCTGTCGGTTTTAAAACACTTTAAGAATAATAAATTATATATAGAACATATCCATTTCGAAATCAACCGTGGTCAGTCGGCAATTCTATTTCAGACCACTTGTTACTTACACTTGTACGCACGTGGTTCTGCGGCTGACTTGAGATACAATCGTTCAGACTTTCATACTGTGGTACAGATATGTCAGCATTTATGACAGTCAAGGCTAAAGCACAGAGAAGCAATTTCATCAGATCTCCTTTATCTGGTTTCTATTCTGCTCCATCTACAAATTGTCTTACTTTAAAGTGCACGATAGGGAACTCAGTAGTACGTGTTTAAATTTTTAAAGTGTTTTAAAATTACAGTATAAATAAGTATTAGGATAATCATGATAACATCGATTTTATTTAATATTATATTTAATTTCGGGATGAAAATTTGTAGTGAGTCTAGAAATGTGTATTAGAAAGAGAGCTCAAGAAAAAAGTAAGACATATTTTCTTCTAATTTATTCTTTGGCCCATTTATGAAGTGTGTGAATACTTGCTTTTAGGTAGCCAGGCCTATGTTTCACTAGGTGAAAGAGATATTCACGGGCAATCGAAGTTAAGTTTAGCCGAACAATCTGATACAGTAACCAGTCTGTGAAATTGACTTGTTGAGCAATATTTATGCAATAATGTTTTAACTGACCTCATAGCAGTGATTACGAAGAGCTCTTGTCCATAATTAATTTCCTTATCTACGTGTTGGGACTGAAAAGAGTCAAGAAGTTACTTTCCTCTGAATGAAGACCACAAACATTGAAATTTTTATCGAAGAGCGGAGGTTCTCTGCTAATATTGTTCAGTTTACGATCTTATTTAGTGAGTTTGAATGTAGCAGTTTTGGTCTACCACCAAATTAATGAAACCTAATATTCCCCATCGTTAATAATTACTGAAATTTTAAACACTTCAAGCAAGTATTCTCATTTCTACCAAGCTGGTACATAATACAGGTTAGTATAATTGATATGTTCTCACATTTTACTCCTTCCATATCTAATTTTGACTTTATGACTCATCTCCAGCTGTCACATCATCAACCAGATTTATATCTGTGGGGCACGCGGTAGCGTAGTTGGTTGAGGCACTATACTACGAGTAGGAAGGTCGCGATTTCGAGTCCCGATGAGGTCACTGGATTTTTCAGTTGACCTAATACTTCCAGCTGCACTGTGACCCTGGGATCGACTCAGCCTCTAACAAAATGAGTACCAGGAATCTTTCTGGTAAGTAAAGGGCGACCGGAGCGTAGGGCTGGTAACCTCACCACCATCTGTGAACCGATTGTTTAGAAAATGAGTGAGCCTCTACGTCTCACAACCCTATGGTCCTCCATGGCTTGTTACAGGGATAGTTGTATTTTTTTTCCTTTAAAAGTGAAGACAGAAGTACGGAATTTAGATCTGAATTGTGACATAGTATCACTTTTTTCCATTATGGATTAACATAAAGGAAGAACACTCAAATGACTACATCGTTTCTTGATAAATGTAATAGGGTCTGCCTGACATGAGAGCATATTGGACAACCTTATGTCATCTGTGGGACTTGTGTTAAAGTAATAATAATGATTTCAAGATCGAGTTTTTGTTCACATGCTTTGTTCAGAAGAGCTGCAAGATTGTATTTATTGGTCCATCGCTTATTATTACAATTTCAACCTTGTTGACTGTGTACAGTATGTCATCTTTTCCCACCCCTGGTCTAAAAGTTTAAATGAGCAATCTATCGTAAAGTCATGGTACGTGTTGTGTGATCTGCATCTCCCATTATCTTTTCTTCTTAATGAATTCAAGTAAAGGAAATACAGACTTTCCAATAAACAAAAAGCATTTGCTCTGATATAACCTTCACACCTCTGTGCTTCTAGTGATTTCTAATATGGCCTTGAAT
The DNA here is from genome assembly GCF_002891405.2 of Cryptotermes secundus. Taxonomy (NCBI): domain Eukaryota; kingdom Metazoa; phylum Arthropoda; class Insecta; order Blattodea; family Kalotermitidae; genus Cryptotermes; species Cryptotermes secundus. The sequence continues at coordinate 423,098 of NW_019734988.1, forward strand.
CAAGATATTGACCCTTTGCTTCGGAGAAACTTCCAGAGAGGCCATAAAGACGACGCCGCCTTCACCATCGTCGTCAAGGTCATCGCCGTCGACAGAGCAGTGAATGCATGAGTGACTCGAGTACTACACTTAGGGCACGTGCAAGTGGAAGGCACGATCACGGCACCATAGTTCGCTGTCTCTTAAGGGTGGCGACTGGCTTGTAACATTTATCTGTAATGTAACATTCGCTGCGAGCATGTTACATTACATCACAACTGGTGTAGCGCATCGAATGCACGTTTTGAACGCTCGGCTCGACTGTCCTCGTGCGCGCTCCACTTCATTTCATTCAACATGTCTGACATGGAGGTTGTGTTATCTGCGTTCCTTTTAATACGCTACTGTTATTTAAAGAAGAGAATAAAACGCCTTTGGATAACAAACTTGTACAAAAACAGAAATGAAAACAGTGCTCCACATGTCGGACATGAACGCTCGTTACGACACCGCTAGACTGAGACAACACAATGGAGCTCCCGCGAGCGCGAGCGGCTCGCATCGAGCGGCTCCGTTAGCTGTCTTCACTTGTGTAATGCTCGATTTGTAACACGTTACATTACAGGCAAATATTACAAGTCAGTCGCCACCCTAAGGCGCGTCCACATTACTCGTGCTCGTGCGTCAGAAGCTTACTGCTGCCGGAAAATCAGGATCTGGAGCTGACGAAGTGGACGCCCAAATCGGTTTGCAGACAAAGCCTTCGCATTTCTTCACAACAGATATCATCTCCAGATTCTGATTTTCCGGCAGCAGTAAGCTTCTGACGCACGAGCACGAGTAATGTGGATGGTTGATCCGTGGTTCAAGCCGCAAGGCGAGCCGAGCTTACTGACACTTCAGACACTCCATGCAGATATTTCGGACCCTCGTCGTTGTTAGCAAACCGACCGCTGTGTTTGTGTGTTCTCGCAGTCATGGGATCAGATCTCAGCCCAGAGATCGACTATCCTGAGATTTCTCGTTGTTTTCTCCAGTCCCTCCAAGAAAACGCTAGGATAGTATCTTACAATTCCACAGTGTCTTTTTTCATATTGTAACATGGCGCCTCAAAGCCGGAAGTACGCAGTCAGAGAAGCACAACAGAGACGTCGGCTGCTGCACAACGGCTAGGTAAACATTGTTCACGCAGCAACGAATTACTGTGGCAACGGATACACAGAACAACAGAGGAACTGTAAGATATTGTGTTGTGTCTGCGATCCTCACTGGGTCATGAAAGGACACGTAATTGATTCTCAGGGATGGTGCAATCATACTGAGTAGAGAAGAATAGAATTTAGAGACCAGTTAGCGGCCTCCGTAGTCTAGAGGTAACGTTCCCACCTCATGACTCGTAGTACGCGGGTTCAAATACCCGGCGGAGGTCGTCGAATTTTTAAGGGCGGAAAAATTCAAGGACCAAGCCCTCCGGGAGGGACTTTAAGCCGTGGGTCCCGTGTCGTAGCTTTACGGCACGTAAAAGAACCTCATATCTCCAAAGGAGGTCACTGAGCCAAATTAACGGACGTTTCCCGCCCAACAGCAGTCTCTAATACCTCTGGTAGATGGGGGAAGCATTATAGATACCTCTCAGGTAGTAGAGCCGGTCTCGCTGGCTGGGCGGGACTGATGGTAAGCACCAGTACCGGTAGGATATAGAGACTGGTAGAAATCATAGAGGGAAGCACAATGGACCAATACAGGTCTAAGTGCATGGGGAAACCCACCCTCTCCAATAACTAAATGACTAACTAACTAACTAACTAACTAACTAACTAACTAACTAACTAGAGACCAGTTCAGGATCCAAACAACAGTGCGAAACGTCGTTAAGAAGGAGTTAAATATGCGAACTTTTATAATCAACTGTAATTGTAATACACACGTCCAATAAATCCAGTCATCAAATCTAGAACCCACAATTAATAGTCACGCCTGCACCTTATACGTGACAATTTGGTGTCAGGAAGCGTTTACGACCTTAAATTCATAACATTTTTTGTAAACTTTCATACTAAGTTATTAATGCCACTGCTTTCTCCCGTATTTCTTTCCAGTCCCGAACGTTACTGAATCGCAAATCAAGGCCGATGTTTAACGCCATCTCCCATTAATAATACGCATGGAGCAGACAGCAAAACTCCTTTGTATAATATACTACACTTCACACATCCACATCAAAATATTTTAAATCCTCACAAAATAGACACACGATACACTAACACAAAAGATTCCTCGTTCGCTCGTGACGTACCATATAATGTACATTCATGCAAAGTGTTAACGTTGGAGAATTCGTCGTTGTAATAATACAAACTGTGAAGTTTCAGAGAGAGAGATTTGCTTCTATCCGCGTGAATTCCCAGTGAGAATTAATTGTGGATTTGATGTCTTCCCCTTTCAAGCTGTCCGTCATACCCTTTGCAGTACACTTGGTTTCATTACAGTAATACTACAAAGAGATTATCATACACTGAAGTGCCTGAAGTCATGGGATAGGTACCTAGTATCGCGTAGGACCCCCTCTAGCCCAGCGAAGTGCAGCAACTCGACGTGGCATCGATTCCACAAGTGGACGGAAGACCTCTGGAGAGATGTTGAGCCATGCCGTCTGGATAGCCGCCCACAGCTCCCTGGTATTTGTAAGTGCAGGATTTTGGGTGCGAATGGACCTCTCCACCACGTCCCATAAATGCTCGATTGGGTTGATGTCGGGCGAAAGTGGTGGCCACACCATTCGTCGGAAATGCCTTCCACAAGGTATTCCCGGTACACATGTGACACCGTGGATCGAGGAATGTTGAATGACCGCACAACTTCGGAAATGGAATGTCCTATCCGCCTGGCACTCATTGTCATGCCCCGTTCAAGCTCCCATAATTTTCGTCTGCTTGTCATGAGCAGACTGGCAGGTGTTCAACCTGACTCACGAGTGAACACCTCACAACTGATACTGCTCTGGGCGGCATTCCCAAGCCATCAAGGGATGGTGGCGCCACTTAAAAATAAATTTACATATTGCTATCCCATAATTTTGGCACTTGAGTGTATAATATTTTATTATTTCATTTAAAATAAATTGGAACTTTAGTCGAGGCCTTGAACAAGCTTGCAGAAGAACAATATCATTTCCCGCAATCCTGCGCTAAACGCATTCAATATCTTTCGTGTCAACGTATTACCGAGAACTGTTCTCAGACCATGGACTTCTGTGATGCGCGCCATGTAGTATGGTAGATGGGTACTAACACTTCGGCTTATCATTGCTTTGGAGGAAGCAGATTCCTCCGAAATATTGGTGCCTATCTGCCAAGCTACACAGTGTCACATCCCAGAAGAATATTTACTATAGGGTGTATATCAAATATCACAAAAGAAATGCTCTACTGTTTAAAACGATAACATATCCTGAACCTACACTGACTAGTTGTTCCATCAAACGGCTCTTTCACCCATATCTGTAACACCACATTTATGCATGTTACGTACCACTACATATGCATGTTACGTACCACTACACGCTAGCGCGTGGTACGAGGTACTGCAGTTTGTGTAAGAGATGGCAGTGTTCAATTTCAGAGTGGTCTGCTATCTACAGGCACTGCTCAGAACTACTTAAAGCTGCTGCACCAAGTGATGAAGTGATGGAGCATGATTGAGTCGTGAGTGGGTTAAGTAGGTTAGTTGAGGGCGTTTGAGTCATAATGCTGTAGGCGTGTTATTGCCTGTTATTTATGTTTCTGTTAGTAAGAAATATAGAGCATTAGACAGGTGTTATTTGTATTTAAAATGTAATAAATATTCAACTGAAAGACGGGCTACTTTTTCGATTAGCAGAACGTTGTAAGGTGATAAGTACACATCCATTGAAACGGCAGTGCGGAAATGTGACAGTTACTGTGACTGTAAGTTGTAGAATTAAGATATGTATGTAATTTTATTTCAGGGGCCGAAACACCATTGCAACCAAATATGGAATTATGTCATACAGACAATCACTGTATTAAAATTTCAAATATTAAGAATGGAGAAACATTGTGTTACTCACTGCCACTCATTAAAGGTCGAATTTTAACTAGGAATGGAAATAAGTGCTTTAATTGCTCAACAGGCAAAATCATGCTTCATCACTATAATGACAGTGGTTCTTTAATGACAACAACAGAATGGCATGTTGCTAACTCTGAATTTAAATGTTTAGTAAGTCTCCTCTTGGGGAGAAATATTTTAGTCTTCAAATACTGCATCAGCCAGTTGAAGATGAAGCTAGAATACCAGCCAAGAAGGACAGTGCTTCGGGTAACACCTGTATACATTATTTGTCAGGAGCATGATGGACTGTTTCAGGCTCCAACAAATGTAGATAATACAGTCCCAAGTGCATGTGAACGCATTGCTCTGGGAGCGCGTCTCATTCAATCCCTTACTGCTGAGAAACTTTACGAATCCAAAGTGGGACGAAAAACTTTCCAGCTGGAGTATGACTTAAACAAATCAGGCCCTGAATGCATAGTCTTTCATAGTCATCTTCCAGTGGAAGAAGCTCGAAAAATGGATCCTACAGAATTATGGAAACATTTTGGTTGTGAACTGATGATTTCACCTCTTGGTAACAAGGATCGTAAATTTCTTGCCTTACTCTCATGCACACTTTACCATCTTCCAAAAAATAAAGAGTCACCAAAGACCCATGAAGATACCTTGTCTGCAGTGGAAGCTCATGTTGCCCTTGGTGGTGGAGGACTTGCTTTGTTTGGTTCTGCTTGCCTTCACACTTGGCCACGTCATGTGGATGAAATAATACCGAGATTCCTCGACATAACCAGAGTGGATACAAGATATTTCATGGATGACAGTGGTTACAGGTGATGTAAATTTTTCTGTTATTATTACATTGTAAAAAATGCTGATTTCTGGAACAAAATAATGTGTTAGTCCTACACTAGTAATGACTCTACAAACTCTTCCCCTCACCTCTCTATTGAATTCCCATGTGGCTCACTCTTCCTCCCTTCCTGTTCTTGTATAGCTGGGTGTTTTCGACTGGTGAATCAGTCTGCAGCCACCTGCCCATGCTGCTTCCTCGCTCACAGATTTTTCAACCCTGTAAATGGAGGCGATACATTCCTCAGAAATGTCAGTTTACACAAGATCTACACAGTGCCACATCCCAGAAGATGGAATTCTTCATAGTCACCAATGTGAAAACCTCAAAACTTACATAGTTTTTTGTCATAGGCATAGTCAATGAAAACTGCCTACTTCATTCTTATCCATACTGAAGGATAGTCACTTAGTTTGTTTCCGTAGTTGTGCCATTCATGGAAAGATACTGTCTAAAATACTTTATAGTAAATTTTTTTATGTTCCTTCTGTTTCTTACTTTGATATTAAGTGATTCAGTGTCTCAGTTCACTGAAGCATGTTAATCCAGATGAAGTGTGATATTAACTCAGTAAATATTTATTAGAGTGAAAAATGTTTCAAACAGATTTGTAGAGAACTATGCCAGTATACTTTTTTCATAAGTCTTACATTTTTTCAAAATAATTTTTTATGCTGCATCATCTCCTAGTTCAAGAATCAAGAGGTGAGAGGGGGAAAAATATTCTAGAATTGTTACCCTATATATAAATTTTCTAACTTGTCATTACATATATCACAGAGGTAAAGTAAAGCTGTCCATTGCTTAAGCACAACATTTTGAAGTCCACCTTAGTGCTAGATGAACTGAACAATCGGTTTGATGCTCTGAATGCTTTATCCATGGAGGAGGAACAAAACAGTTGTGGGAACATCCCACATTATCACGCATTTCTGCAACGCTCGCTCTTCACATCGCTTTTCACCATCACGCGCGCTAACCAATCTGATTGTTTCAAACGTTCATATTTATACTGGGATCGCTCCTGGCCCGCATCTACATCATTACGCGCGCTAGCCAATCAATTCTTCCTCCTCACTTTCGAGTTTGGCTCCGCCCCACCGACCAGCGTATAAAAAAGGAGCGACTCCAGAGCCAAGTTATTCAGTTCATCGATTCAGTTCAGTTCAGTTCAATGCAGCTCATCATCAGCCTACGAGCTAGCCACATCAAGCAACTCCAGCCAGCAGGCTTCGTCGCCAGCGCTCGGTCTTCGGAGACATCGGCAGGCTGCGCCGGGCACGACTGCCTCGGCTCTCCGGCGCTCTCACACCCGACTCACTGGGGCACCGCGCCTGGACTCGCCGGTGGTCGTGTTACGGTCCGACCCACTGGGCTTCTGGCGTAGCCACTGCCTCATGGCTCCTACGACCGCGCTCAACGACTAGCCTTTCACCACCAGCAGCAACCTCCGCCATTTGCCGCACTGCGATCAAGCAACCTCCAACTCACTCTGCCGCACGGCAACCAAGCAACCTCCAGCCACGGCCGCACTGCGGCCAGGCCACTCGCCTTTCACTAGCCTTTCTCCTTACCGGCGCGCGCCGCGCTACCTCACTGGTCAAACATCTCGGGCCAACAAACTGTTCTGAAGAAGTGGGTTGTCATAGGAGTAATGACAAGACTACACACGTTGACAAGAGCCCCACACAGTATTCACTGATTCAAGTCTTAGCCTGGGATTGGGTATGGTTTTCCACATTTTATCAAATGAATGCAATGATAATACCTTAGAATTAGTTTCAGCTGCTTTCTCCACATACCTCCCAGTTCTTCAATTACAGTTATTCTATCATATATTACTGAACATTATAATATTATTTTGTATAGACTCATTGCTAGGTAAAGACCACGAAACAAACATATTGGACAACAGCTGTTGCTATGCAGTGGCATGGTAAACATGCTTCTATAACAACAGAGTTACTGTTGAAAATGCAGTTTTCTACTCGGTCTGTGCAAAGGGATTATAAAGGAAGACAATTTAGACAATCCAGTTAGAGTCATAGGAGGCAACAAAAAGGAATCTCGAATCTGAGACAGTGAAATATGGTCATGAGTCCCACAGGACATGAACCCGAGAATGACTGCACTGGCAAGGACCAGCAACAATTGTAAACAGAAGACTCATCCTCTCGTCAGACAGAGCGCCCCACATCAACAAACACGCATCTGTCTGACAGTAACAAAAATCTGGTTTTAAGCCCCAGGTAGGTGCTTTATTCCAAGACAGACTGGCCGACTGACCATCGGTAATAATATAAGACCCAAACTCATATTCAACCTAGTTAGTAGGCAGTTGAAAGGCAGCCTGTGAAGAGAAGACTAGGAAGTTGGTGAGAAATGGCTGCCAGCATGGGAGTTAGTCGGTTGAGAATTGAACTTTGCACGGGAGGCTGTGAAGATAGGACCCGAGTGCAGGTAGCTGAAGAATCTGCACCCATAAAGCCATTGCTAGTGTATGGCTGATGAAGACATAGCAGGCTGAAGAAAGGCTTAGCGGGTGCTGTGGTGCTATGCAAATTGTGGAGATTAGTCATAGCACTGTAATTACTTGTACTTTAAAGTCATGTGTATAAGTGGTCAGTAATTCCATTCACCAATCCTTGCCCTGTCATAGTCACACACACCCTAAATCATGACAGTACAAAATGTTGTTACATTGTCATAGTATAAGTAAATAACCAACCATCAAAAAATAGTTAAGTGAATTACATAGTCTTGCTTGAAAAAGGACTTATCATTACACTATGCTTTACTTCTGCAGGGGAACATATGGTGGATGTTTTGCTACTACCTTAGGTGCTGTTTGTCATGAATTGGGACATACATTTGATTTGGGTCATACGCCAGATGGCATCATGGGACGTGGTTTTGATAATGTGGATTTGGTATTTACTGTTCAGTCCTGTGAAGATAACGAAGGGAATAACTACAATAGAAATCGATATATTTCAAGTCCAGTTTGCAAAGAACTAGCACAGCATTCTGCAGTATCCTTTACAAAGGTCCTTAATGTTTCATATACAGTGCCACCACGTCTAAAAAGGCCACAGAATGAAGCTCAGGGAAATATTACAAATATCTCTGAAACTTCAGAGATTAGTGACCTGTGTGAATCAATCCAAAACAGTGTACAAGTAAATAATGGTAATGTCAAACATCCAGAGAGGCTAAATAATCCTCAAACTCCAGCCATGTTTAAAATGGAAAGAGACTCTGCACATTGGTCCAAAAACTGTGGAGCATTCTTGAGTTTTCATAGGTAAGTACCTTAACATACATGCTCAAGTTAATAATTGTACTAATTGTGAGCTTTATATGGGCAGAGTGAATGGTAAAAGACATACTCTCCAGGTCTTGATTCCTTGCCATTTTCCAGTTAGTCATATTCTTTTGGCCATTTAAGTATGGTTCCAAGGCCGTGTATTGAGGCCGCACCATAGCTCAAGCGGATTCCCAACGCGGCAGCCTGGTTTCGATAGCAGGTCTGGTCAAGTGGGATTTGTGATGGACAAAGTGGCACTGGGGCAGGTTTTCTCGAAGTACTTCGGTTTCCCCTGCCAATCTTCATTCCACCAATTGCTCCACAATCACCCTCACCTATCATCTGGGGCTGATACAATAGGCCAGAAGTGGCCACAGTACAAAGGACTTAGTCCTACCCCACTAGCACTAAAAAAAGGCCATGTATTCATAGCATGTCTTATAAAATAAGACCAAAGCATTAAGTACAGTCAATCAAACACAACGATTGAAATATAATTTCACATAGGACTAAGTGAGACATAAGAATTTTCATGTGTGCCATATGTAAAATACACTGTTCTGCTATATGAATCAATTCCCATTATTAATTTGAAACTCATTTTCAGTTGCCTCAAAACATGCAGCTAGAAATTGAGAAAATATGAAAGCAAATGATGTGCTGAAATAAAGGTACAGATAACATTGTCACCACTGGACAAGAGAAATGTAATTACAGAACTATGTTTTACTTTAACAGTCACCAGAGTACAGATATTTTCAGGATTACTGAGTGTCTGGATTTTTCCCATTGTTCTGTATTCTAAAGAAGACAGTACTTCAGAAACTGGCTGTGTTTGCATCCTTAGATGAAAGAGTGGGCGTCACCTACTCTGTTGGGTCTGTTAGTAAGAGACAACTTCAGTCACCAGAAAACCTATGTCAGTATAACTGTAACTGTGTATGCACCTGAGATCAGGTTTTTATCACCTGTTAAGTCATACTTAGAGGGGGAACAGATTATTAAGTTACATTTTATTTTAAATTACATTATATTTTAAATTTTATGAATATTGCAAAAGAAAGTAAGTAATATTTTACTATTGAAGTTATTGCTGAAAACAGAGTGAACAAACCTTGTTCAATTTTAAATATGTCTCCTTCTCTCTCTGTATTTATTTTCCATCTGTGTAACAGACTTTGGAAATATTTTACAAACTTCTCTTTAGTGTTGTATTTTCCATGGGGTAAACTGCTGTTTCCATTGCATTTCTTGATTGCTACTGGAAGTCCCTTGAAGTTGATATTTCATCCTTAGGGATGACCAGAAGTCAGATGAATAAGGTGGGTATGGTAGAATATCAACTTCTCCTTCAGTTTCTGTGAACAGTAAAATGAATAGCTGAAAGGTAGGCTTCAAAACATTACCATTTCCAGCAGGCTGTATACTTTATTTATTTATTTATTTATTCTATAAATTCAAAACATCCTTTTTGGCCAAGCCTGGGATGTAGAACAAGTCACTATTAAATCAAAACATACACAAGAACAGTTCATAAAATAGAACTCAGTCACATACAGAACAGTCATAAAACGAAATTATACATACTGATAATCAAACCACAAAAAAGTGGAGATTGTTCAAGTTGTAATCGATTGAATTACAACCCGTAAAAGCTCACACAACACAACCATAACATATCCATTTCACAAAATTTCAATAGTAAGGTATACTAAAAGTTCAATTAACGAATACAAATATAAAATGATAATTACATATACCTTATGAGATAAAATAACCGAAGATGGCATTATAGATATTTCGGTCCTAGTAGGGTTACTTATTAATACAGGCAATCAGCTGAGCTACTACTACAACTGACAGTCAGACTGAGACCTAAACTGGGAACGTATGGATAAATTGTCTGTCAGACTCTAGTGGGAAAACTTAACTTTGTCTTAATAGACAAGGACTATTTGCTGACTTAATTCAAATTCATTCTTTATCTTGCACATTAAGAATTTAAAAAGTGTTGTTTTTAGCAAACCACTTGGTCTAGTAGTAACACTACACTCTTATTGAGTTGGCATGTGGTTTGACCATCCAAGGATACTTAAATTGCTTTTCCTGAAGTTAAAAGTTATCATAAATACACAGTTTACAGAATAGGTGAGTTTACCTATGCATGCTGTGCTCAGCTTTTGCTGTATGTTACTCATTTCTTAATATTATAATGTACTAAAGAATTTAAAATTGAAATGATAATCAGAAGTTTTAAATTACACTCCTGAACACCATGCTGGTTCATTTTGTATATCTGTTTCCATAAAATGTTATGAGTATGTTCTGGTAACTTGATGTGAGACAGAATCTCTTATTTAAAGATTTATTGTATTACTAATTTCAGGTGGTTTAATGATGAAAATGTGACACAGAAAGCATCAGCAGCCATAAGTTATGATGAAAACCAGTAAGTAAATTATATAAGTACCGTGAACTATGTGACAAGTAAGGGGTAAGTCTTTATGAATGATGCAAAATACATTTTTTTTTCATTAATTTCATATATACTAGTATTTTACGACTTATTGAACTGAATTGTTATATAATGAGCACTGGAATTAATTTATTCTTATGAATTGAATGTATTAAAATTTTGTGCTCATATCTTGACCCTAATACATTTTCAACTTCATAAACCAGATTCAAAGCTCCTTGGAGTTAGTAATGCCAAATGAAGGGAAACAGTTTACATAACATTGGTAAAGGATTGGTGCAGGCCAATAAATACTTATCAGAATATATCCTCATACTGTAATTCCCAAACATAATAATAATAATAATCATCCAAATGAACCAACCAAAAAGCTAAGTCAAATGCGCAATCTGTATTAAACTGTGTATCAATAATGATTCTTTTACAGTCACTGAAGGTGGATGACTCATTCTGGGGCTTTTACCCATATTATTTTTCTCAGTTCTGTGAAGCATAGAACAGAACATAACCCTCTGAAAATCAGAAAATCCCACAGTTTATAATATTACTATCATCTGTCTCTGTCAGGAATGTAATTATAGAAACAGGATTGGCTGAACTTGTGGTCTGTGGATGGGTTTTAGCATCAGCAGTCTTCAGTTTTTTGGATTTGTTGCCATTGAGTGTTACAGAAATCCTATTTTTGGAAGAAATTGTTGGTTCTACATTAAACATTCAGTACACCTATACTAGCAAATTCTGAGATTTTTTCATATATTTTTATAGGCTTTCACTGAATGAAAGTGAAGGAATATGGAAGGGCTAAGGTTATTTGTAGAAATATATATGCTTACTACTCCATCTATCAGGAATGTAAATCACTTTAACATTTTGTTACAGCTGAGAGTAACTGTATAGCATTATGTGTACCAATTTTAAAAGCATGTTTTAATTGGAAACTTAATTGGAAAAGGTTTATAAAATCAGAATGATCCATTTTCATCATACATTCACACTATGAGTTATTCTAATACTGGATTTTCAAGGGAGGTTCTTACCATTGTTGACCAGTTCACAGTGACCAGTGCACCACTGGCTGCGAGGCTATATAAATTTTGCTGATGAATCAGTATGCCTGATGGGCAATAGCGTTTGGAATTAATAGAAGTTATTAACTTTGTGGACCGCTTGATGGCATTATGTTCCCTTGTGGGCAATGCAGTTCATGTGAAGGAATTTGTTTATGATTTGTCAGCAGTGGGCAGAAGTTATCAATTCCATTAGCAGTTTGCCCTCAGTTTCAGTTAGTGAGCAGTGTGTTCCATCATGGCGCAGTATCCTTTAGAGCAATGTGTATTTCTTTATGACACCTACATGAAATATGGATGCGCTAGAATGTGTTGGGGAAAATTTCAACGTAAATGTCAAGATGAAAGAGTTCCCAGCAGAAACACAATTCACAATTTTGTGAATAAACGTAAATAACAGGACTCATACAAGAAGCAAAAACACAAGTACCAAGTGCTTACTGTGGAAAAGTTAGGTGACATAGGAGGCAGACTTGAACATACACCTATAAAATGACTGAAACGTCTAGCTCGAGAGATTGGAGTGCTGAATTCTAGTACAAGAAGGGCAACACAATTGCTCAAGCTTAGACCCTATAAAATGACAGTAATCCATACCTTACAGCTGTGCAATCCAGCAAGCAGGGTTCATTTTTGCATTTGGTTTCCTCAATCTTTTGTCGAAGGTGAGATCAATCTGCAGTTGACATTGTTTTCTGATGAAGCATGGTTTCATTTCCATGGGTACATATACATGCAAAATAATTGCTACTGGAGTTCACAGAATTCACATCTAACCCATGAAGCCCTGCCCCATCCAGTAAAAGTTGGTGTCTGGTGTGCTGTAAGTGCAAGAAGGATTGTTGTACCTGTTTTTTTTTTAATGAAACAATTAATTACGAAATATATGTACAGGTCATTCTGCTGGTTTCAGCAAGACTCATCTACTGCCCACATTGCACGTATGTCAATTCTGGCGTCAGGTGTCTTTGGGGACAGAATTATCAGCAGTGGTATTTGGCCAGCATGTTTATCCAATCTTAACACTTGCGATTTTTTCTTCTGGTGTTTGAAGGACAAAGTTTACAACAGTATCCCCTGTTATATTTGTATTTGTAGGAAAATTGCAAATAATCCTGCAGAACAGCTTCAAAGGGTAAATCAGGACCTATCCCGCTGATCAAGTAATGTCTCCATATAGGACAGCATTTTCAGTACCTCCTATGATTCTTGAATTGTAACTCCTTATTGGCCAACAGGCATATTGACTCATCGGCAAAATTTGTATGAGCCTCTCAGCTGGCAGTGCACCGTGAAGCACAGAGCCATGAACCGGTCAACAGAGATGAGGTCCCCCTTATATAATGCATTTTTTAATGTGAACTCTTATTTTCTCTCTGAAGAGTATATTGTTATTTTGTGCATGTACTTTTAGGAATGTGGTATCATCTTCACTTGGTGTTCGGGTGGTAGAAGTACGGGATGAGAATGAATTGGTTCTCTCATCCTGGCAATTCTTGGAATCAGATGGTGTTGAAGAATTTGCATTACCTCCAGATGTTTTGTTAGAACGATCACTTATTCTGATGGCAGAAGACTCAGCTGGGAACATACTCAGATATAGTCTTTAATATTTTTTATTTGTAGTTTATATGAAGTGACAGCTTTACTTACTTTCCCTTGGAGTAAATTATAAATTATATTGTATTCCAAATGTTTATTGGATTCATAAACAGATATATCATTAGAAGGTATTACCTCAGAGGGGCATGCGGTAGCATGGTTGGTTGAGGCATTATGCTACAAGCTGGAAGGTTGCATGTTCGAGTCTGAATAAGGTGGATTTTTCAATTTACCTAATCCTTCCAGCCGCGTTATGGCCCTGGGGTCGACTCAGACACTAACAGAAATGAGTACCAGGAATCTTCCTGGGGGGTAAAGAGCGGCCAGTGCATAAGGCTGACAACCTTACCGCCATCTGTGAGCCGATTGTCTAGAGAAAATGTGGGAACCTCAATGTTTCACAACCTGTGGCCCTTCATGACCTGTTACAGGAATAGCTTTACATTTACTTCAGAAGTATCAGAGTACGCAGACATGCCAGTCATGGGAATATAATTTCCTGATTCTGGTGCAGTCCAGACAGCACTTCTGGGTTCTGGGCTTCCAGAGAAAAAATAATGCAAAGAATTTATTTATATAACAGTGGTAACTGGAAGGAATAATTCCTCACATTTTCTATATTTATTTGGATGAGATACAATATATGTGTACAATACAGTTTCCTATATATTTATTTAATACTATATGTATGCATGTAATGGAAGCATTTTAGCGGCCTCCGTAGTCTAGAGGTAATGTTCCCACCTCATGACTCGTAGTACGCGGGTTCAAATACCCAGCGGAGGTCGTCGAAATTTTAAGGGCGGAAAAATTCAGGGAACAAGTCCTCTGGGAGGGACTTTAAACCGTGGGTCCTGTGTCGTAGCTTTATGGCACGTAAAAGAACCTCATATCTCCAAAGGTCACTGAGTCAAATTGCGGACGTTTCCCGCCCAACAGCAGTCTCTAATACCTCTGGTAGATGGGGGAAGCATTATAGATACCTCTCAGCCAGTAGAGCCGGTCTCGCTGGCTGGGCGGGACTGATGGTAAGTACCAATACCAGTAGGATATAGAGACTGGTAGAAATCATAGAGGGAAGCACAATGGACCAGTACAGGTCTAAGTGCATGGGGAAACCTACCCTCTCCAAATAACTAACTAACTAACTAACTAACTAATGGAAGCATTTAAGTGATCAGTGTTATCCTTTACTCAAGACAGGCTTAATAACTATTGCATATGTGCTTCCAGTTCAGTCAGTGAATATCGCAGAAAGTAGAATCGATGAAGACAGGTTTTGACATATGCAGTAATACTGTGGCATAATCATCACTATTTAAATGTAAAAGCTAACTCAGTAACATCTGAAAGAATAAAGGCTTGTGAGATTAAATAAAAAATCTTAAGACAATTTTTTGAAGACTGATATACTGATAAGAAAAGGTGCCCAGGCACAGGACACATTGTGAAATGGGAAAGTTGTGAAATATGGTGTGAGGATGCAGATTGGATTCATTCATTTATTTATAGTTCCAAATAATCCATAGAGGCATCTGCCTCAGATATAGAACAAGTCAATAATGCAATATAACATATAAATATACATACATAATCAGATAGTCATCATCGTCAAAATTTAAATACTTAATACAACAAAACTACTGTACAGCAATACATTTCATATATCAAAATAACATATAAAATTACATACACGATTCAAAGACCACCAAGATCCTTAATATAGTAATATAAAATCTATTTTCTTAATATATAATACACTGTATCACAACAGTAATAGCACCCTTTTCCTGAGTATTCATTCCACAGTCCATTGCATTCTAGCAATAGGCAACAGTGTTTATTTAAATATACATTTTATTCATTCATTCATTTATTACAGTCAAAAAATCCACAAAGGGGTCTGCCTCAAATATAGAAGAAGTCAGCAACGCAATATAACACATAAATACACATTCACAATGAGATAGTCATCATCATCAAAACTTGAAATACAATACAACAAAACCACTGTACAACAATACATTCCATATATCAAAATAACACTTAAAATCACATACATGACCAAAAGACCACCAAGACTCTTAATATAGTAATACAAAATCTATTTTCTTAACATATAATACACCTATATCACAGCAGTGATAGCACCTTTTTCCTGAGTATTTTATTCCATATTCTGTTGCATCCTAACAATAGGCAACAGTGTTTACTAAATATACATGAGGGATCAATCTTTATTCCCGCAGTAGTATTCTTCAACAGTATAAAAAGAACTGGTGATAAGAAACTTCTTTAACGCCACTTTAAATCCAGGAATGTCATAAGATAATTGTTTAAGCTCTGGAGGGAGGTGGTTATAAAGTTTGATACCAGAATACCATCCACCTTTCTGAAATATTGTTAAGTTTACCACCGGAAGATGCAAGTCATGATTAAATCTGGTATTACGTGTGTGGACATCAGAGTTTGTTATATAGCAATCTCTATTCTTGACAACCAGCATAAGTAGAGAAAATATATATTGGGACTGAAGTGACAGTATATGTAACTCCTTAAATAAATTACGGCACGAATCCACATTACGAGAATTCATGTGTCTTTTTGACGAGCTGGATGACTCTAAGAAAAGACTCCAGGTGGAGTTACTTTTCATTCAAAGCTCTGCTCAATTTATGTGAACCTTAATATATTTTTTGTAAAGAAGAGATGATTGGCTCAGGAAGCATTCATACAACTGGTGAATTTAAGAATTTTGTTCCTTGGATGAAAATTCATATATGCTTTGAACTGCAGAATTGCACTGAAAATATTTTGTTTTCAGCAAGTGGGTCCAGTGATGAGTCTTCCTGAGCTTCCATATTTATGCCATTTCATTCAAGTAAAGGAACCCTGTTCTGATATTAGAGCACCCCAAAGATAGAGACCACAATTTTCTGTAGAAGGATGAACAGAATAGTGAGACTAGATACAGAAGAACTTACCCTCTTAATTTCAACGTAAATGTCATGATGAAAGAGTTCCCAGCAGACACACAATTCACAATTTTGTGAATAAACTTATATCAACAGGACTCAGACAAGAAACAAAAATGTAAGCGCCAAGTGTCTACTCAGGAAACGTTAGATGACATAGGAGCCAAACTTGAACATACACTTAGAAAATGACTGAATTGTCTAGCTCAAGAGATTGGAGTGCCAAAGTCTAGTGCAAGAAGGGCAACAATTTCTCAAGCTTAGACCCTATAAAACAACAGTAATCCAAGCCTTGCAGCCACCTGATCCAACTAGCAGGGTTCATTTTTGCAGTTGTTTTCTACGGTCTCGTCAAAGGTGAGATCGATCTGCAGTTGACAGGGACAGCATTTTCAACACCTCCTGTGATATGTGAATTGTAACTACTTCTTTCTGAAAGTTATTGGCCAACAGGCATATTGATTCACTGGCAAAATTCACGTGCACCTCACGGTCTGCTGTGCACTGGTTGCTGTGGAGTGTAGAGCCATGATGAACCAGTCAACAAAGATAAGAGCCTCCCTGTATAACAGAAGCATAGTTATTCTCCACATTTCCAGATGTAAGCTCTGGGAGAAGTGAAGGCTCAGAAAATTTTGCTTGCAGATGTAATCTGAATCAAAACATAGTATCCTCTGAACAAGGGTTTGATCCCTTATGAGATCACCAGGTCCCCTGTGTTAAGACTGAAAATAAATTTGAATTTACCTGAATGAGAAGTAAATTTAATTTACTTCTCACTTTAGTTGCTAGGCCAAAAATAAACACCCCTTATCTATCCCTGAATTTTAGTTTTTTTTTTCAGTTTCATTCACCTTGGTGTCAGATATTTTGTCACTTTTAAAAATCAAGTTCAGAAAAAAAAATAAGGAAAATGTGAAAGACCCCTTCAAGTCTCTGACACTCCAGTCGTCATAACCCATGGTGTCAGTTTTTACTGTCAGCTTCACTTCTTAGCATGAAACTGTAATCAGAGGATGAAACTACAAAACACATACATACAGCAATTTTACTTTCTATCATGCAGTGGAACAATTAAATTATAAAACTATTAATAGTTCATCTGTTAATGTTAATACTGTATCACCATTGAAATTTTGTACACTGGAAGTTTGTTGACCACTGCGATGTACACTCTTCACTGTAAGCTCATTTCTGACATACACAAATGCTTCCTGTTCACTCTCATAGGTCAGATACCAAAGCACTACCATTTGCTTACATGTGGAGTAAGAGAAAAAACATTTCAGATACATAACTTTGCTTTGACGTTCTGCAAGAAAGACACTTCTGTACAAGCAAAATGATTTTGTCATATGTTTATCACTGCCAAATATAAACAATGGTTTAATAATTACATTTCATAGAAATGATGTGCTACCATGGAGAAGAAGCCACTATCTGTTGTTTCAGTGGAGATACTGTGTTAGAGAAATGGGCAGGTGACAGGGTGCTATAAATCATGTCAAAGAGGAAGGAAAAATATGGGAGCTGAATGGTCAGACTGATTGCATGGTAGACCAAGTAACTGTGAATATTCTTGAGGAAACTACTGGCAGTAAACCTCCTTTTGATTCTGTTTAGAAAGCATGAGTGACTGAAATGTTAATACCAGAAGTAAATAGGTAGTTGTATTCAAGATTTGAGAATATCATGGTGGTGAAGATTATGGTCCAGGTTACTAATACATGTACTTATACTCTGTGGGTGGGTACCAACATTTTAGGAACATATGGCCTTCGTCTTCAACCACAAAAGTGGAGAGGGTATATTCCTCTTAAACAGTGGTCTCCCCTATCAGGAAGATGGAGGGAGTACATTCCTCTGAAACATTTGCAGTCACCTACCGGACTACAAGGCATAACCCAGAAAACCACAGTATGAATAATGTTATGTTGCTTTAACGCTGTGATACATGGCTCTCAGCTCAAACCTGGAAAATCTTCCTGATAATCAGAGATAGATTTATGCTCTGGTAATCTCACATTTACTCCAAAACTGGCTGTACTCCTGTTTGCAAGAAAGAACCAGTGAGATAGGGAACCAATCAATGAAATATTATGTGGAAAAAGATAAAATATACTTATTTATGTCAGTATTAAACTGTCAGTGAACAGACTGGTGTTCATTTATTGGACCTAAACATGCATACTCACATCATAAAGAGCACAAAAGCTTTGTTGGATGCTAGTAAGCTAGTAGCTAATAGATTCTTAAAAAATGTACAAAGTTGAAACTTCGGAATGATGGTAAATTAAAACTGCATTCAAAAAGACATGAACAGTAGCTTAAATTACAGGAATGCTTGCTATCACTCTGTTCGAACCTTTTGTCTCCCTGTCTCCCATCTACAAATGTAAAGATGTAAAGATACAAAACCATAGTTTTAACTGTAATTTTCAACAGGCATGAAATTCCATCTTACACACTGCAGAAAGAACATTGATCAAGGGTATCTCAGAACAGAGTATTGAGGAAAATTTGTGAACCTAAGAGGGACAAGTGATAAGAGATATCAGAATATTGCATAATGAGGAGCTTCACAATTTTTATTACGCTGCATCAGACATTAGGATCATCAAATCAAGGAAGACAAAATGAGTTGGGCATGTATCTTGCATGGCACAGACCATAAATGTGTACGAAATGTTGGTTGGAAAATCTGCTATTAGAACAGTTAATCCAAGGGATGGTGTAGGGTCAGAATGCTGTGTTCATTTTAGCAGATGGGGAATCTTTCCCTTACACTTCTCCAGCAAAGATGTGCCAGTATTGTTTGGATGAGCTATGTTGCCAGATCATGCTCATGTAGTAAGGTTTTACTGTGCACTGCAAAATGCCTGCTGTCTTCTCATTGCTAATTGTATAATTCATGGTGGATCATAACTTTCAAGCGGACAAGGCACTTTTGTGTGCCTTCCTATATTCATTATTGTCATATTACTGTATTGTTTTATCTGCCATCTCCTTTTGCAGAAACACGAAACACCCGGCTGTTTTCTCCTCATAGATAAATCAAGAACATATCCTTCTCCATTTCTAACAACTTTATTCAACATGTTAATATGGCATCTTTATTATCAGCCACTCTTACCACGTTTAGATCGGTAACAGGGCTAACCGTGTGAACTGCAACATGATATCCTGTAGAAGAGGCAGAGGAGGGTCACTCTGTAGGGGCAGGAATAAATTAAGCCCCTAAAAGGTGAGGTGGAAGTGAAATTTGCACTTGCAGTTAACATATTTCACGATATTTTATGTCCACTGGCCTTGCTGCATCATTGGTAAATTATATCACATACATAAAAGAACTTCAAACATAGCAACCATAGTGACAAGTGACAATTACCTCCAACTGTCGACCGTGTAGTTCAAATGGAATGCCAATGGATGACACACAGCAATTTTTGTAAAGGCTGAAATTTAAGAACCTGAGTGGCAGGCAGCGAGTGGGAGTAATATGGGCCTGGTATTGTCCAGTTGGGCTTATTACAGAGAACCAGATGTAACACTTCCTTGGACTGTGCCACGGATTAGTTGCCGGTTTGCCATCGCAGGGCCCAGGTTTAGTCCAAGGTCAGGTTATGTGGGTTCTGTCATGGAACTGGGATATGTTTTCTCCGAGTACTTCATTCTCGTCTGCTCACTCTTATTCCACCGGCAGTCCAATACGCAGGGTCTCTTGCAACGGGCCCAGTAGTGGTCTGCGTACAAAGTGCACTCAGTTTTACCTACTCAATAGAATTTCCCGACATAATTCTGATTATTGCCTGATTATTCTTAAGAACTTGTTTATGAATCGTAGGGTTCCATATGTACGGGCTGATATATTGAAAAAGCGACCAACAGTTAGGATGCTACTTCGTGAGTTATTTGGTCGGTTGGTGAGCCTGGTTTATAGATAAAGTTGATAGCAGTAATCTGTGACGTCAGAATATTAGCTGCTCAAGAACGCTCAAGAACTCAAGAACCACAAGAACTTGTTTATGAACCTTAGTGTTCCATACGTACCGGCTGATATCTCGGGAAAGTGACTGACAGTTAGGAAGCTACTCCATGAGCTATTTAATCGGTTAGTGAGCGCGGCTATACATAATAGTTGATAGTAGTAATCTATGATGTCATAGTTGACTTTGGCGTGTCGATGTCAGTGATATCGAAAACGAAGATAATATAAAGGCGAACTGAATTATGGGAAAGATGATTGAATTAAACGTTTATGAATGCAACAGAACTTCAAGTAATTCAAATACAGTGAAGACTTCTGTTTGGTTATGAAAAAGAACGATTTTATAATAGAAGAATGTTACAATGAAGTTTTTCATTTTTCTGTGATTCTCTAATCCATTTATATTTGTTAATACATGTTTGATGGTTCTGTTTTTCCTTTTTTTACTGGAGAAGTTACGGTTGTTTATTTGCTTATGGTTTACTTTTATTGAGAATTTCCAAAAGAGTTCCTTGCGTCATAACCAATTCTAAGCATACAGAGCGACACAGAGATTGTCACGTGTTCTCATGACGTCTGTTTGAAACAGTTTAGTCTCGGAGAAAATGTCTGCTTCGAACGGTGGTGTAAGGTCAGAAGACGAAAAGAATTTCTTTAACAGCGTGCAGCTCCCATTCCCAGAAGTAATTGATGGAAAAATTAACACTTTACAATTTCTAGAGTCTTCCAAAGGAGTTGTTGGTCTTGTAGGTGAGTGACAAACAGTAATATTAATTATAATTGAATTCGTGTGAGACTTCGTGTGTGCTGGGTGGCAGATTGTGTACATAACAATTTTATCGGTTGTGCATTTCGATGAATGTATGAATAATCGTAAGTTAAACTTGTGCCTTTTCAAAAGAATATCCCCTCATCTTGAACCGCATGCACTTTTTATTTGATGTGTATGCAACAGTTTATGAAAATTAAGAAGAAAAATATATATACATATTATTTGACTAGACAATGTCGATCAAGTACCGCAGGAATCTTGAAAGCAGAGGTTTGCCAGTCATTTTCAGATGTATACGTGATGTTTAGTTTGGGATGTTAAAAACTGTGTTCAGTGAAGTGAATATATTACTGGTGAAATTTGGGGTGCATAACTTCTTATCTGATGCCAGTTCTTAGGAATTTCAGTTAGATAATGTATTTTAGAGTTCTGAGCGTGCTGAAATCTCTTGAATCGTACAGTTTCAACTTTTTTATGTTGTGTACCTTTGATGCATTGATGTTATGAAATTTAACCCAGGAAAATCAATTGTAAGTCATTTTAGCATTTGTGGAAGCCTGAGGAGTGTAGTTAAGAACATTACCAGGCCCATATCCAAGGACCTTCTGAATATAAGGTTCTTTTTCCTTGAAAAATTGCCATCTAAGTGGAGGTAATATGTCATTTGTTTATTAAAATTGTGATATTCACCTGAGATCTTATATGTAATCTTTTTTTAAATTTTATTCAGTATTTATGTTACACAGTGGTCATTCTCTGTAAGCTGAATATATCTGTCATGATACTCTCTTTATTGGGATACTGATAACTGACTGATGGAAGAGCTTGGCAGTCACTTGTTACAAAATAACTTTCAGTTAATCAATTTTTAATTTATTCTGTTGATCCATACTGGTACAACCATTAGATATAGAAAAGTCAAAAATAGAAGACAGTACAATATTACTTGTAATAAATAATGATAAATAAATAAATACATAAGACATGCAGTCATTAAAAGATTTTGTTGAATATATAAAAATAATAAAACACTGTAAATACTGATACAATGATGTTGCTATTACCATCAGAAATATATCTAGTTTTATGCATAAAACATTCATAATATAGAACACTGTAAATACTGACACAGTGATGTTACTATTACAATCAAAAATACTTATCTAGTTTTATGCATAAAAAATTCACCCACAGTATAAAAAATGCTCCTGCATGTACTTCTTTAATGCTTTTTTGTAGCTTTTAATATCACATGCCAAGTCCTTAATGTCAGCTGGAAGATGGTTATATATCTTAACGCCTGCAGAGGCAGGACTTTTATGAAACATCGTCAAGTGAGTTGTTACTTGAAAAAAATTAGAATTATTTCTGGTATTAAAATTATGAATTTCAGAATTTTGTCTAAACAGTGATTTATTGGTAATGATAAACAGAGTCAAGGGGAGTATGTACTGAGATGCTAGAGGTAGTATATTTAGAATTTTAAAAAAATTTCTGCAGGAATCCCTGGGTCTTTCTTCCATTAATATTCTAACCATTCGCCTTTGGAGTTTGAAAATATTCGTACTGTGGGAAGAAGTTCCCCAGAAAATTAATCTGTGTGTTACAACTGAATGAAAATAAGCATGATAGATTATCTTTACGGAATTTAAAGATAAGAAAGGTCCGATTGCTCTTGCAGTATAACATGCTTTGTTTAATTTGGAAGCCAACATATCAGTGTGACTCTTCCAAGACAGAGTATTGTGAAGTACTAGCCTAAGAAACTTTAATTCAGTAGTATTGGCAATAATATTGTTGTTATATTTAATTTGTGTTTTGGAATTAATAACATCTTTAGAGTGGAATCCCATACAGTAGGTTTTGTCCAGATTTAATGAGAGTAAATTTGCCTTAAACCATTTTGTCACACAAGTGAAGACTGACTTCAAGTTATTTCCTAGTACAGTATTGTTTTTATTACTGATGATTATGCTAGTATCATCTGCAAATAAAATTGTTTGGGGGTTTACACTGATGTTCAGATATTTTATAGGTAAAGGTAGGTCATTGATATATAGTAGGAAAAGTAATGGTCCCAGGATAGATCACTGGGGAACACCATTTTTGACCCGGCTCCAATCTGATTCACTCTTATCAAATGGCCGATTTTTAATTACCACCCTTTGATATCGGTTTTGGAGATACGATTTTAATAACGTATATACATTGTCAGTTATACCATAAAATTCAAGTTTTTATAAAAGTATTTCATGATTTACGCAGTCAAAAGCCTTCTCCAAATAAAAGAAGATTCCACCTACTTTTTCTTTAATGATAATAGCTGCTAAAAATGTATTAAGTTATATGAAGCTGTTTCAGTGGATAATTTGGGGCGAAACCCAGATTGTTCATAGGCTAGAACGTCATAAGCATGAACATTCATTCATTCATTCATTCATTCATTTATTCACATTCCATAAAATCTTTACAAGGTTGAAGAAACCAATAGATACAGAAATCGTCCAGAAATATAAACTCAACTTGCTTAGAAATCAAGCAGTTGTCAACATAACAAGTTAATAGTATACAATGTTTAAATCACACATAAAAATTTATCTTGAAAATAATAAGTAAGACATCGACAATTTTAAGATAAAAAATTCAGTCCAAATTATAACTATCTTACTTAGTGAGGCTTTAAGCCCCACAAGTTGGTCGCCACTTATAACCGTCCCTTCGGTGCCCTTCCGCTGCGGCTCTGTCTGAATAGTAGTGCAGGGAGTAGGAGTCGATGTTGATCGGCCCCTCTGCTCCAATGACCACTTTGATGCTGCCCTACCTGGTGTTGCCGCTTCTGAAGATGCTGGGTCGTAGCTGGTATCGGCTTGAGCTGGCTCACCGCTTCTTTCTTCTGTTGAGATTATTGGGGGTTGGATTTCATGATGGGATTTGGTAGTATGGGCGCCAGCAAACAGCTAGAGACTGTTTACGATTCATAGTAAAAGGGAGAAGGAGTGAGCACGTGAAAGCTGATGGTGGGTTTGACTAGACAGTGGAGATGAGTCCCATTGTGAAGTGACAGAAAATATTTCTTAAGTACAAGGCAAGGAAATCCTTTCAGTGCATCATATGACAGTGCTGAATCTACATTATCTATAGAAGCCATTGACTTCGAATTGACTGGTAGATTTAAATTAAAATTTAAAAATGGGAGAATTGTAATCAGTGGTCTTTTACAGAGGTTTTTACAAAAGCACCTAACATTGGCAAACAACCTTTCACATTCATGAAGTGGAACAAATGAACACAGTGAAGCCTGTTTATAAATGGAAATGTTACTGCAATCACTTAACAGACCACAACAAGCATCATAATTGATTTGAAACATTTGACATTCGCATGGCATATTTATATTTAAATAAATATTAAGGTTATTAAAAGAATTATTCTTAAAAATTTTATTTAGCCTTTTCTTCTTAATGCAGTTCTGATGTTATTCTGTTTTAAGTTTCCCATCAACTGACCAGCTTCATAAAACAACCAAGTAATAATGTCTCAAAGTAAAAAAAGGGAAGTTTGACAGCATGATCCTTTGCAAGGAAAGGGTTAGTTTGTTGATTGTCTTTCGGTTTGCAATTTTTAATATCGTGTTTACGTGTTTTATATTACTAATATTTTTCTTTTGGTCTTATGCATATTTTATTGTTATGTACCTTATAACGGTTGTTATATTATCGTGATAGATCATTGTGTAATTTTTATGTGACTTTGACATGTGGTATATCCACTGTTATTTTTTTGACATGTCCAATTATATTCACTTCAGTTATGGATGAAAAATAAAGTTGTAATTTGTAAGGTTATGCATCCAAGTTCTAAAGGAATCATAATATAATTGGTGCAAATGAAGAAGTCAGTTCGAGTGGTAGCACTTCAGACTTATATTCAGTAGATGCTCAGGTCAGATCTCGGCTGGGACACGAACTATCCCAATTGAGGTTTATCATGGTTTTCCTAAGTCCATTTGGATTAATGCTGGAAAAGTACCATAAATTAGGCCATGACTGCTGCCTTCCACATTCCTTCCAATTCATCATTTGCTAATCATCCTACCATTTGACTTAATTATGTGAGCTACTGATGTTAAAATAGAACGTGAACAAATATATAAATACGTAGGTAAGTCAATAATTATCCGCAATGTAGCTATAAATTTTATTTCAGTATAAATAGAAATCTTACTTTAACATCATTTTTCAACATAGTCCCCTTGCTTTTCAACGCACTTGGTCCATCGTTGCACAAGCTTTCTGATGCCCTCAAAAAAGAAGGTTTTCGGCTGAGCAGCGAGCCACGCATGCACTGCTTCCTTCACTTCTTGGTCCGAGGTGAGTTGACGGCCCCTTAATGCCTCTTTGAGTGGACCAAACAAGAGGTAGTCAGAAGGGGCGAGATCAGGACTATACAGAGGATGAGCCATTACATCAAACTTGAGTATGTGGACGGGCATTGTCGTGCAACAACACAACACATTTTGACAGTAGTCCTCGGTGTTTGCTTCGAATTGCAGGCTTTATCCTGTCAGTAAGTATCTCACTGTAACGAGCACTGTTTATTGTTGTGCCCCTCTCCTGATAATGTTCCAGTACTGGGCCTTGTGAGTCCCAAAAAACTGTAAGCATCAGTTTTCCTGCGGATGGTTGGCTTTTGAACTTTTTCTTGCTGGGCGATTGTGGATGTTTCCATTCCATACTCTGCCGTTTACTATCCGGCTCGCAATGATGGATCCATGTTTCGTCACCAGTGATGATTCTGTCTAAGAAGACATAGTTACCATAGCGATCCAAATGTTGTTGGCAGATGTCCAAGCGCGTTTGTTTATGCAACACTGTGAATTGTTTTGGGACCCATCTTGCACAGACTTTATGAAACCCAAGTCTGTTGTGGATGATTTCATAGGCAGAACCATGACTAATTTGCAGACGATTTGCCACTTCATCAGTAGTCACTCATCTGTCTAACAGAACCATGTCACGTGCACGTTCAATGTTGTCCTCATTTGTGGCCATGGATGGTCGTCTGGCTCCTTCCTCATGTGTAACACTTGTGCGACCATTTTTTAATTTTTCAATCCATTTGTAGACACACTGTTGTGGCAAAACACTGTTCCCGTATTGTGCTGAAAGTCTGTGATGGATTGTGGCCCCTGATACACCTTCCGACCACAAAAACCGATCACTGAACGTTGCTCTTCTTTGGTGCAGACAGAAAGTGGAGCAACCATGATTAACGACAACTGACCTAGCAACATCAGACCTGCACAGAAATAATGACAAGGAAACCATGCATGGCGATGCTGCGCAAAATGACAGTGCTGCCAACAGAAACACAAATACAACTGCATTGCAGATAATTATTGACTTCCCCTCATATAATCGTATAATCCTACTAGGTTGCTTCAAGAAATACTGCTTTCAGCATGTATTTGACAGGTTCTGGTTGAAGTCGGACTCTGCCTGTACACAAAGACAGAAAAACACATACATATAAACTAAACATCCATGCCCTGAGTGGGATTCGAACCCACGATCCCAGTTTCCAAGCGAGCGAAGACAGTACATGCCTTAGACTGCTCGGCTACCGTGACTGGCTGCTTCCTTCTTTATCCTCTCTAATTTATTATTCACTAACGATCCTGTCATTCAACCTTATATAATCCTGAAGACTGACAGTTTTATTAAGTAAGCTATGACTAAGTGTAATATAAAGTGAGGGCCAAGAGTTTATAACTACAGGAATTCAGAATATTTTCAGGTGCATTGCCCATTGTACCTTGCCCAAAATAAATGTACTCGTGTATCTTCCACATGTTAATTATAATATATGAAAGTATACTTTCACAGGAATAAAAATAAATAAGGCTTTTACTTACTTACATTCTGATAGTAACAAATTGTTTTCAGAGAAATTTGGCAAAGTATTTGCTCCTGTGAAATATGACATGACAGGGAATATTGAGGTAAGTTGAAGTATAATAGATTACTATCATAATGCTAATTTTGTGGTTCAGTCATATTTTTATTTCCTTACATCACTGCATGTAAAGTAATTAAAGTGAAAAGTGTTTATGGTTACATTTGTTTTTATAGATTTACAGAAAAGCAGTGCTGTTGACATTAAATATAAGCTGTTTTGTCACAAAACATTTATTTTCTTTGTCGTAAAAAATACATCTTTATGTCATCCATATATCTCCAGGGAAAGAAGGAGGGTAGCTGATTTCATAAACCCACCTTTAAACATGGCTTGGATAGAAAATTCATTGTGGTCATATATAACACTGTTTTGGAAACAGTCGGGTATTTAAGACTGTTTGTCAGTTTTCTTTTTGCATGATTGTATCTTACATCCTAATCAAAACTCTTATGAATATTACAGAAACTTACTGAGCAGTATAACACCAATAAAGAGAAACATTTGTACCTTAACAACATGATCTTAGCTGAGAAGGAAGAAGGTGGAAATTATGCAATAGATGCACTTCTGTGGCTAAGAAGGTAACATATGATTCCTGTACATTTGAATTGCTTCTTAATATATTTAATGCTTTCTCAACTGCACAGGTAACATAGTGTCAGAATTTTACACCTTCAGAATTTCATTCTGTTATCATAGTGGAATAGTGGAATTGTAGGTAGTGTATTAGGGTTGGGGGGCAGGGGGCAACCATAAAGAAACTATCTTATCAATGTTGTCTTCACCTCTAATGTGGATGGCTGTCACCTGCAGACTGTATCCTTTTCACGTTCATTAAGTGGTCACCCTACTGCTGGCTGGATGTTTCATGTCTGGCAATACTACTGCTTTTGGAGAGGCTCCTTCATCTTAGGGAAGAGACTGAAGTCACAGGAGCTCATGTGCGGGGAATATGGTGGGCATTAGAGGAATGTTCCACTGCCATCATACTAGGTGGAGAGTAGCAAGTGTGTAATTGTCACTGTCTTCCTCGGAGGAGCAGAAATGGCCCATTCCAAGGGTATTTTTCAGGACATGCAGTCCTGTTTACATGACGTACGGTATCTTCATCTGCCCGGTGTTTCACTGTCTGCTGTTACCACATTATATGACAAGAGCCTCAGTGCTACATGCATCCAGTTAAATATGTCAGCAGTTCTTCACATGATGTCCTCATGCCATCTCTTCACTAGTCTTTCTACACTTCTTCCTCTAGGCTAGTATACTAGAATCTGTTTCGGTATTCTGTTGTTTTGCATTCTTCTTACATGTTGTTTCCTATCACTTCAGTACCTTTATATAAATATTGTGACGTGTTGCACAATGGAGGACACCCCCTCCCTCCCCAGTGGTGACACGGGCAGCTCTGGCCACGATGACGTAGCAGGTGAGTCAGC